>NC_064813.1:17379724-17494742 GCF_023721935.1 Panthera uncia
AAACAGAAATTTAATCTGCAGTAAACCATCTCAAATTTTTATAAGACTGAGATACTGGGGCACTTGGGTGGCTCAGTTAAGTGTATGACTTGGCTCAGGTCATGATCTTGCAGTTCGTGAGTTCCAGCCCCGCATCGGGCTCTGTGCTGACAGCTCAGAGCCTGGAGCCTGCTTCAGAATCTGTCTCTCCCTCTCTCTCTGCCCCTCCCCTGCTCGCATGCTGACTTTCTTTTTCTTTCTCTCTCTCAAAAATAAAAACGTTAAAAAAAATTACAGAAAAAAAAATAAAATAAAAAGACTGAGATACTGTCCTAAAAGAATATATCTAATTTGTATTTATGCCTTTCCCTCTATCCTCATTGTTAATTTCAATCCCCTCTCTATTACTAAATTACTGCCATAAATAACAGAAAAGCATGTGCAATTTTTGTATGATCTTAATTGAAGAGTTTTAGGTCATTTTAGTTCATACAGTAAATTGATGTACTACTTGTACTTGTCCAAAACGTAAAAATACTTTCAAAGTTCAACTATTTTGTAGGTGTCCTTAAATTGATCTCTTTCTTTTGATCAAAATCAGGCAGAATGGAATTAAGGCACAGAAAGACAATGAAATATTTGGCCTTGTTAGAGACAGGTATTTCATATTTTAAAAAAGTAAGTAATCTAGATGAGATTAAACATGGTATTATTTTATTACACCCCAAAGCAGCTCTCTGTATTTCATTACCTCCAATTTCTTCCTTTTTTTTCTAAAAACCATTCTCCAATCAAAAGACTATACATAGCTACTCTTTCTTTCTTTCTTTCTTTCTTTCTTTCTTTCTTTCTTTCTATTTTTGAGAGAAAGAGAGAGAGAGAGAGAGAGAGAGAGAGAGCGTGCGAGCGCACAGCAGAGGAGGGGCAGGGGACAGAGGATCTGAAGCACACTCTGTGTGCACAGCAGAGAGCCCGATGTGGGGCTCAAACTCATGAACCATGAAATCATGATCTGAATCGAAGGCAGACACCTCACCAGCTGAGTCACCCAGGCATCCCAATAACTACTCTAAGTCTTTGTTGATTCCTCCTCGTTGCTTCAATCACTGAACACTAAAGTGCCCTCCAAAATACGGTATTCACACTACTTCTAATCTCGAATTACACTCCCTTGTGGAGATACACCCAATTTCTTGGCTTAAACGTCATATGCTGACAGCTACCAATTTCTGTCTCTGGCCCCACAATCTGATGTGAACTCCAAACTTGGTATATTTACTTATATACCAAGTATATACCAGGTATATTTACCTTATATACTTATAAGGCAAATACATCTCACACTTAGCATTTCCACTTGGTATTTTTAGTAACTTAAACCCAGCAGTCTATTCTCCTCTAAGACACTTCCTCTGGTGGCCTTCTCCTCAATTACTGGCAACTCCACTCTTAAAGTTACTGGGGGGAAAAACAAAACTCAGTGTCATCCTACACTTTTCTCTTTCACTCTCCAAGTGCCATTTATTGGTTCCACATTCAAAATATGTACAGGATATGACTGCTTCTCATTAGCATACCACTATTTGACCTTACCTGGAATTGCCAACAGCCTTCCTGCCTCCACTCCTGACATCTCATAGTCTATTCTCTAGAATATAGCCAAACCATTTTTAAAAACGTTAAGTCAGATTGTATCATTCCTTTGCTCAAAATCTTACAATGGCTCCCAACTCACAACCGGTAAAAGCCAAAGTCCAGGCTTTGGTAAACAGTGCTCTGTTGAAATGGTTCTTCTTCACCACTCTGAAATGGACTGCTCCCCAGCCAGCTCACTGCAGTGAGGCAATGCTTGCCTTCTTTCTGTTCCCTGAACAGTCATCACTTTCTCAACTTCCAGGCCTCTGAACTGTTTACTCCACCTGAAATACTCTTCCACATTTAAATGTGGATTACATCTTCATGTCCTAGTCTTTGCTCTACTTCAGCTACTCAGGCAATTCTGTCGCCACCGCTGAGAACTACGACTCCCTCTCCCAGGCCTCTCTGACCCAGCCTCCCACTTGGTTTTTCTCCAAGTCATTCGTCACCTTCTAATATAATAACTTATTTATTTTGTTTTTTGTCTCCTCCGGCACATAAAATTTTAAGTCTCCTAAGAGGGCCAGAATTTCTCTTACAGTCTTGTTCAAATTTATCTTCCCTATCTAGAACTGTGACTGCACATAATAAATATCTGTTGAATAAATAAACAAGAGTCTCTCACACCTTCTGCCTCATCTAAAATAAGGAAACAAAGTTATTTTTTGTGCCTAATCAAGGTGGCTATTCTATAAAAATCAAACTTAAATCTGGACTGATAACGAAGTGAGTTACAGAACTTTTCTGGTCTAGGTAGCACACTTTAAGAACTTACTTAAAGGAGATTTTTCAAAATGCCGGCCCACATGAGGACAAGTATGCAGAGATGGCGGGGCTGTGCAAGTACCTGCAGGAGCTCACCGGAAGGATCTTCATTCTGAGACGGTTCTAACCTCAAGTACCTTCCCATCACTTTCCTGTATTACTCAACCTGACTTCAGAGAGGCACATTTATAGGAGGGAAGATGGCGGGGTAGGAGGACGCTGGGCTCACCTCGTCCTGCTGATCACTTAGATTCCACCCACATCTGCCTAAATAACCCAGAAAACTGCCAGAGACTAGCAGAACGGACTCTCCGGAGCCAAGTGTAGACAAGACGCCCACGGAAGAGGGTAGGAAGGGCACAGAGGCGGTGTGCGCTACACAGACTGGTGGGAGGGAGCCGGGGTGGTGGAGGGGCAGCCCGTCCGGCAAGACCGAACCCCCGAGTCTGACTTACAAAAGCAAAGGGGCCGGATTGCATGAGTTCTGACAGCCAGCAGGTCTTAACATCTGGAACATTATAAGTCAACAGCTCTGCTCGGAGAGCAGGAGGGCGAGAGGACACCGGGAGGAAGAGGTGTTGAGCCCCAGAAGACAGAGCTCAGCTCTGCAGAGAACAAAGGCGCAGGCCAGCGCCATCTCCCTCGCCCATCCCCCAGCCGAAACCCCAAAGGGAACCAGTTTCTGTCACGGAACTCACTTGTACCGCGCAAACACCCAACGCTGTGCTTCTGTGGATCCATCCCTCCGACGGGTCTGCCTCCCTCCTGGTGCCGCAGGGCCCCACCCAAAGCGGACCACCAAAGGCAAAGCGAGCTGAGTCTGCCCCTCCCGCCCCTGTGCACCTTGCGGATCCACCCCGGCTAATACGCCAGATCCCATCGAAGCAGCACCACAAGCCTGGCAGGGTGCAAGTAGCCCAGACGGGGCCACACCACTCCACAGTGAGTCCTGCCCCTGGGACAGGGGAAGATAAGGTACACACCAGTCTGACTGTGGCCCCAGAGGTGGGCTGGGGACAGACAGCAGGTCTGACTGTGGCCCCACCCACCAACACAAGTTACTCCAAACAGCACGGGGGAAGTGCCCCACAGTTCCGTGCCACCTCAGGAAGCACGCAAAATGATGAAACGGAAGAATTCTCCTCAAAAGAAACTCCAGGAAGTAGCGACAGCTAACGAATTGATCAAAAACGATTTAAGCAATATAACGGAACAAGAATTTAGAATAATAGTCATAAAATTAATCGCTGGGCTTGTAAAAAGTATAGAGGACAGCAGAGAATCTGTTGCTACAGAGATCAAGGGACTAAGAAATAGTCATGAGGAGCTTAAAAACGTTATAAATGAGGTGCAAAATAAAATGGAGGCGACCACAGCACGATTGAAGAGGCAGAGGAGAGAATAGGTAAATTAGAAGATAAAATTATAGAAAAAGAGGAAGCTGAGAAAAAGATAAAAAAATCCAGGAGTATGAGGGGAGAATTAGAGAACTAAGTGATGCAATCAAACGGAACAATATCTGTATAATAGGAATTCCAGAAGAGGAAGAGAGAGAGAGAGAGGGGCTGAAGGTGTACTTGAACAAATCATAGCTGAGAACTTCCCTGATTTGGGGAAGGAAAAAGGCACTGAAATCCAAGAGGCACAGAGAACTCCCTTCAGATGTAACTTGAATCGATCTTCTGCACGACATGTCTAGTGAAACTGGCAAAATACAAGGATAAAGAGAAAATTTTGAAAGCAGCTAGGGATAAACAGGCTCTAACCTACAAAGGGAGACCCATAAGACTAGTGGCAGACCTATCTACTGAAACTTGGCAGGCCAGAAAGGGATAGCAGGAAATCTTCAATGTGATAAACCGAAAAAATATGCAGCCGAGAATCCTTTATCCAGCAAGTCCGTCATTCAGAATAGAAGGAGAGATAAATGTCTTCCCAAACAAACAAAAACTGAAGGAATTCATCACCACTAAACCAGCCCCACAAGAACTTACTTAAAGCTTATCCTATAAACTACAATATGCATCCTCCTCAGTCTAGCATTAATTAGCTTTTTCTTTTTTTTACCTCCTTCCCTGACAAGGCAAAGACCTGAGAACACCCTAATTACATTTACCCTTCTGCCTTATGTTATTACTGTCAAATATTTAATTCTATGTGCTTATTAGCTTTAATAACAAAGCATCATTGCTTTATATAGTCAATACGCATTTAGATTTACTGAGTATTACCACTTCTCTTCCTTTTCACCATTTCTATTCCTTCACCTTTTTCCATTTCTTTCTGCATCTCTGACCTTTAACTTTGTCTTCTGCATCTTTTCCTTCTGCCTTAAAAAGATCCTTTCAGGTTTTATTTAGTGTAAGTCTACTGGTAGCAAATTCTTCATATTTATTTATCTAAAAGTGTCTTTATTTTACTTGTGTCTGGAGAGATTTTCACTGAATTGAGAAATTGAGATTGGCAGGTATTTATTTCCCTTTACACAGTGAAGACCTGGTTCCACTACCTCTGGTTTCTATTGCTTAATGAGAAGTTGGTTGTCAGTCTAATTGTTGGTTTTTTGAAAAGAGTACTTTGTCTTATTTCAATAATCTCCCTTTGCATTTTATTTTCAACAGTTTTATTATGACATGTCAAAGTGTGACTGTCCAACACCAGCAGGGGTCACAGGATGAGACACAATTAGCTGTAGTCTTGCACTCGGTTAGTTAGTTTCACAGAGGTGTACGGGACAGGAAATTCAGCATGCACAACATCCCTCACTCATCAGGAGGCCAAGCAACTATTCACATGCATAGCTACTTCCATCTCTCTCGAACAACACACACAGAGCTCGCACGGCTGCCAAGGACAGTGAAGGCGCATGTGGTTCTGGACAGAGACTGCCTGGTTTCCTGCCAGTCTCATATCGTTCACTCTGGATAGATGTAAGGCCAATATTGCGCCAACTCACGGTTAAGTCCAGGTGCAATACTACAGATGGGGTTTCACAGTAAGTTTAAGAGACTAACCTATAGCAATAACATTCAATGTTTGTCTTAACTCCGCACATTTCCATCAAGTTACTATGACAAGACAGACCCAAGGTCAGATTTTCAGGCAGGCCTAAGTCTCTTCATGGTCCAAGTATAATATTAAATCTTTACTCACATTGTAGATTTATTCTTTAGGGCACAAGAGCTTATTGAATCTCTGCCTTGATGTCTTTCATCAATTTTATGAAGGTCTCAATGATAATCCTTTCTAATATTTGCTTAATTGCATTACTTCTTTTCTCCCCTTTGAGGTTTCTTATTGAATATTTTAAACTTACTTCATCCTCCACCTCTTTTCTGTATTTTTTTTTAATATTTGTCTCTCCATGCTTCCTTCTGTATATTTTCTCCTAGCTTACCTATAAAAGTTCATTGATTCTCAACTCTGTCTTATCTTCCCTATGATCCATCCACTGAGTTCTTAGTTTTGGTAATTATAATTTTTCACTTCTAGGATTTTCATTTTTAAAATAGTTTTTTTTTAGTTTCCAGTTAAAATTTTCAATCTTGTCTTTTTCCTTGTCAGCATGGTTATTTTCAAGCTATGTCTGACAATTCCAATATCCGGAGCTGCTGTGATTTTGTTTCCATTGTCCACTGCTTATGCTGAACTTATTCATATCGTCTTGCCTTTTCCTATGCATGTTTTTTACTGTGACCTAGTTAGTGTATCTGGGCTTTTGAAAAAAATAAAGTCCTTAGATGATCTTTTCTAGAAGATCCTCTTTCAAAGAGGATTTAATTTTAATTTAACTACCAATCCAGGATCACTTCAATTTAATTTCGGGACTGATATGATATGAAGTTGAGTTGCAATCACAGTGAGAGCTTATCTTCTAGTGGTTTACCCTAGACTATAGCCCTCTGAGGACCTGAACCACAGTGAGTTCACCCCCACAGTGGTGAATACTAGACTCCGATCCCTGTGCCCTTGTGAGGCTACTAGAAGTGCTCTCAGCCATTACAACAAGACTGGCAAAGGCTCCCAGAAGAAAAGCATACTCAAAAGCCAGGCTCACATTCCTAGGCCAGTAATTCTTTTCTATCTTGTTTACATGCCAATGCCTTCAAATAGGTTTCTGTTATTGTTTTTAAAATAAATATACTTGCTCCAACTTTTCTAGTTCTATTTGGGGGAAAGGTTAGTACAAATCACCTAGTGTGCCACTGCCAAGACTGGAAGTTGAGTCACACTAATTTTAAATACGATAGGAATGGAATATATCTAGTTAAAGTTAAACAGTACCTGAAACTTAGAATGTTTTTTAATTTTTTTCATGTTTATTTATTATTGAGAGACAGAGGGACACAGAGCATGAGCATGAAGGCACAGACACAGAATCCAAAGCAGGCTCCAGGCTGTGAGCAGTTTAGCACAGAGCCCGACGTGGGGCTTGAACTCACAAACCATGAGATCATGACCTGAGCCGAAGTCAAGACGCTTAACCGACTGAGCCACCCAAGCGCCCCAAAACTCAGAATTCTTAAAGTACCCATCAAGTAAGAAATTTTTTGATCAAAAGTAAAACTAACCAAGGAAGCACCTAAAGAGCTATTTTTTAATAAGATGACATTAGTGAGTGCTTACTGCTTATAAAAACCAAGATAATAAAACAATTATTTCTTCACATAACTTATGAGAATGTTTATACTTTAAAACGTGACAAGTTTGAGAATAGTTTGTTAATAAGTGACAAGTTTGAGAAAACTGGGTTTTTTGCAATCTAGAAATGTAACTTTCTTATTAAGGAATTAAATGTGTTTAAACATTCTTATATAAGTATATTTTCTAGACAGGAATTTTGCTATGAAATAGTATTTAATTAGGTGTACATATAGGGTACTCTCCTTTACCTACAGCAAGTTTTTTTCCTGCTAATATTAGGTTCAGCTCAATGTTTACTGAGTATATACTTCAAATGATCGTTAAGGAAAATGAGACACAGTGTGTACCTAGAAATTTCCAGTCTTCTAGAAGAGATATAAAGAGATAATGTGATAACACTAAAACAGAGGTATGTGCAAGATGCTATGGCTACACAGGAGAGACATTACATCAGTAGGACACTGTTCCATTGGTGACATATTTCAATTACTACCTAAAATGCCTGTTTCCTGTGATGATGCAATACTAAGCAAGGAAATGTGTTATCACATATCAATTTGTATTTTAAGCTAACAAAAATTCACATATGTATACATACAGTGTTACATGAGACATCAAGGTGAAAAAACTGATATGAAAACTTACCCCATCTGGCAATGCCCTCCAGCACACAGCACTAACAAATTCATTGGTATCATCTTCTTTTCGGTCTTTATCCAGAACACTTTTGACCGTATCAAACTTAAAAGTTAGCAAAGTCTTAGAAAGTCCTTTATAGTACAGGTAAAGAGAGTTGTTCTCGCTTCCTAAAAAAAAATTTTTAAGTAAATAGTTTTTTTAGAATGGGAGAACTCAGAATTCGGACATCACATTCATAAGGTGATTATTACTCAATGTTTAAGCTCAAAGACAAATCTTTCATGGTTGAATTTGGAAGATCAGAGCACAAAATTTCTTGGGAATCATGTGAGAAAAAGATTCATAGAGAAAAGCTACACTTTACTAATCTAAAGAAATAATAATTGTCAAATGATATATAACATTGGTAATTGTAAGGCTGAAATTACTGTAAAAACCCATTTATGATAGCAGAGGTCTAAAAAAGACCAGAGACTTATTATTATACCATGAATCTTAAATGATGTTTAGGAAGACTTCTAAGAGGAAAAAAGAAAGTTACAGCACTTACAAAGGCAGATTTTAACAACCTACAAAATTTATGTCCCATTCTCCAATAAAGATATTACTCTATTAGATAAGCAGTCTAGAAACCTATATTTTTGAGCAAGCTATCAAAGTAGAATAACTGCAAGAGATTTGTTCTGGAAGGGTTTAGATTATATACAACTTCACTAAATAAAAGTCAAGTCACTTGAAAGAATTCATGAAAGCTCATATATTTGGGCATTAGGTGCATGTAGCATCTTCACAAAACCTAAAGTGACTTCTTTTACTTCTGATTCCTATTTGTGTAAATTACAAAAGATAATAATAATAATAAATTACAAAAAACAAAAGCCCTAGAATAACAGATCAAGACGATCTAAAACTGCTTACTGAAGAGAGCACTCTATAGAGGAAAATGAATATCAAGCTTAAGACGGTATCTCTGAAATTAGGTCATTAGCAGAAATTAATATTTTCTTTTACATAATATCTACAGAAATTACTATGAAGAACAATTACAAAACATATTTAACGATTTCATGCTATTTCATGTGGACAGGGTTTGTGCTCAGTGAAGGAGGGAAGAACTAATGCTTCTTCCAGTACAATCTAAGAAGAATTCAATATGCTACTTTCTGAGCATACAGATCAATTCTTGACTTGGTACATAGCCTATATCTAGTGAATGCAATTTCAGTGACAAATGCCTGTTAAATAAAAAGTTCCAGGAAAAGACAGTTTTACGTACCACAAGCTATATAGTCGCCATTGGAAGCGAGGCCTACGAAGTTTTTTTCATTGATGTGACCCTTGAAAGAACGTAGACAGTATGGTTTCCCTACATTCCACAGTTTTAGTTGGCTGTCTGTTGAGCTGAGGTAAACACAAAAAAATTAGAATGCATTTAAGATTTCATGGTCTGAAACTCATCATTACTAATTAGAGGCAATCCAGTTTGGTTGTTTAGAATGCAGATTTTGGAGCCAGATTTTCTGAGTTACAATGCTCAATATATACGATTAATTTGTTTTTGAACTTGGGAAAGTTACATAACCTCTTTGGCCTCAGTTTAGTTCATTAGTTATGTGAAATACAGTGATTCCTACATTATTGAATTAGATGAATTCTATCAGATGTGAAAAGTAAATTCATTTCAAAGGCTTTCAGCAGTCCCTGGGCATGTAGGAAGTGCTTACTAATAAATATCATCAATACCATCATACCACAATCATCAAATAACAAAGTTCCACTGGGAATTGTGCTTAATTTTAGGGATACAATCTGTGCCACTTGGTTTACTGCTGAACTGTATTGGTGCTGTATTGGTATCCTAAATTTAAACTACTTTGACAGTTAGTTGTACCTAAGGGGTGCAATAGTATGAATAACTGGGATAGTCTATATAAAGTAATTCATTTACTGAAATTATATACAAATGCAGTTATTTACCAAAAAATAATCGCATATAAAAATCACTGGTGGGGCACCTGGGTGGCTCAGTCGGTTAAGTGTCTGACTTTGGTCCAGGTCGTGATCTCATAGTTTGTGAGTTTGAGCCCCACATCGGGCTCTGTGACAGCTCAGAGCCTGGAGCCTACTTTGGATTCTGTGTCTCCCTTGCTCTCTGCTCCTCCCCACCTGCACTCTGTGTCTCTCAAAAATAAATAAACATTAAACAAATTAAAAAAAAAAAAAAAAAAAGATCGCTGGTAATCCTATCATACAGAGACCTATCATACAGTCTTAGAACTTGAATAAAATACCATGTTTTTTCTCTTTCTGTAACACAAATCCAATCATACCATACACATTATGTTTTAAATTGCTTATCCCTCATTCAAGAATTTGCTTTATAATTTTTCTGTAAAATAAATACACTTTGATATCTGTTAATGACTACATAATAAATCATGTTTTCTCTTACTGTAACATTCACAGAATAGGGCACCATGCTGAAAGTTTTACATTTATTACTTCATTTAAGGACACACAATGTAATTTCTGTAATTAGCTCCATTTTAGAGATGAGACAACTGAGAATGAGAAGGCTAAGGATGTTTTCAAGATACCATACATAGCTAGTAAACAACAGAGCCAAGATAGAAACTGTCTTATTGCAGAAGCCAAACTCCGGCTCTTTAAATACTCCTCTATTGCTTCTCATCATTTTTTCAATAGAAATTTATATTGTTTTAAATGTGGTTTTTTGCTCGATAATGTTGCATTAAATATTTCTTTATGTGTATATATATTTTTATTGGCCAAGAATTCAGAGGTTGCAGCAATATGTATATTTTAGTATTACTTTTTAATATTTCCAAACACACTTGTGGATAAACTTATTCTAAAAACTTCTAAACCCTAAATATGTTCAAGAAAAAAAAATCAGGACTTATAAAACCTAAGAAGGACAAGAGATTGGTGAAAATTACAAACAACAAATCCACATTAATTAGGTCGACTAAAACTTCCCAATTTAGACAAATAAGATACATGTATTTCAGTTAGCTGAAATCCAACTCATTTAACACTTATAAATCAAAACTGAAGAAAAATACTTCTGCCATTAATATAATGTACTATCCACATTTGAACCTGAATAAAACTTTAGTTATTTACTGCCCATTACTACTCCTAAAGATGGGATATATTTTGACTGGTTAACACTAACTTAGGTTTGTGAACGAATTACCCTACGTTACTGTCCCTTAAAACTCAGTTCTCACTTTTTCCCCCTTGTTTGTAACTCTGTTCAAATTACCTTGCTAAATCAACTCAAATTACCAACTTCTTACCAAGAGTAACTAGTATAGAGGTAGATGAGGAGGGAGGTACCAATGTGTAATACCAAGGCACTGTCATTAATAAACTCCTAAGATTAAAAATTAGAAAGCAAGGGGAAAAAAACCTAACTGAAAAGAAGAAAACAAGGTGTCAGTAAGCATGAAAAGAAATAATAGATATGAAAAAGAGAAATTAAGAAAGTATTACTAGGCTAATATAAAATAAAGAGAGATATGCAATGGATAACAGAAAGAAGGTGCTGCCTTTGTTAGAAGAGATTTCTCAGTGATATTTTAGCAACTGAGATTTACTTATCTGATTGACCTCTTGTTAACCTTCAAACAAAATAAAAGCTTACATTATAATTCTCTATTGCAGAAGGCTTCTCAAAGGATATTTGTCAAATGTAAGCAGCCATACTTAAGTTACTTTCAAAACACATTTAAAACTCACCATGAAACCATAGGGACATCAAGTAATATAGAATCAACCAAATATTACTTAAAACCAAAAACAATACTACTGTACTGCAATGCAGATAAATATACAATAACATATTAATTGATGTTAATAAATAAAACGTTTCTCATTCTATCCCATCAACTTATGTTATTTTTCTCTTAAGGAGAAGTGGTGGCTGAAATTCAATCTGAAGTTCAAATGTTGAAAGGGGGGTTGCATTAAAAACTAACATCATCGGGATTTTATTCATAAATAGCCTATAAAAGTGAGCAATACAAACCAGAATATACATGTATTTTAATTCTACAATAAAAAAATCTACTATTTATGAAAAAGTGCATATAGCACAGTGTCGCTCTTTACAGATACCCACAGTGACATTATAAAACTGGCAAATGATGATAGAGCTCTGTGTTAAGTTCAACCTCAGAAGAGTAATACTCACGCAGAGACAATTTCCTCACCACTCACAAACTTTGCATAAGACACTGCTTTTCGGTGTCCTTTGAATACCATGATTGGCTGTTTAGTGTTACGAAGATCATAGTAGTGGACACAGTGATCTAAAACAAATAAAGTAAAACAAAAGAAAAAGAAAAATGTAGTAAATGGAGAATGGAAAGCAAAGCTAAACTTAGCTGCTTTTGGTGTCGTTCATCAAACTTTTTAGGAATAAACCAAACTTGTAACAGCAGTAAACTAGGTGCTATGACTCATTTTTAAAGACTAGGAAGATACAGTGGGTTTTCTGTTTTGGATCTAGGAAAATATGGTTGCATAAAACAGTATATACACATAAGCCAACATCAGCCTGACAGGGAGTTCCACTGTTATTTCCAGTGATCCTGGCTCTAGAATCAGAGTATTAAGGCTTCAAAGTAACTGAAAAATTTTTAAATGTATCCTCACATTTCAGATGACCTTATTTTAAAAAGATAATGTAACATTATAGGCTTCTGGTTAAAGATAATAATGCTATCTAATTTTATTTCTCACATTTGCTTTTGAGAAAATACTTTACTGAGACACATTTTACACGTAATAAAACCAACTCACTGTAAGTATACAGGTCAATGATTTTTAGTAACTTTACCCAGTGGTGTGAGCATCTCCATAAATCAGTTTTAGAACATCTTCCTCATCCTAGTAAGATCCCTCATGCCCATTTATCACCCATTGCCCTCGGCAATCAGTATTATCTAACTTTCTCTAAAAATTTATCTTTTCTGGATATTCTATACACATGGAGTCCTACGATACACGGCTTCTATGTATGGCTTCTTACGCTTCATATAATGTTCTTGAAGTTCATCCATGTTTTAACGTATGTCAACAGTTCATTCCTTTTTTTTTTTTTTTTGATCATTATTTTTGAATGAGAGCAAGACTGCGTTAGCAGGGAAGGGGCAGAGAGAGAGAGCGGGAGACAGAGAATCCCAAGCAAGTTCCACACTGTCAGCACAGAGCCCAATGTGGGGCTTGAACTCACAATTGACAGATCATGACTTGGGCTAAAACCAAGAGTTGGACCCTTTAACTGACTGAGCCACCGAGCCACCCAGGCGTCCCAACAATTCATTCCTTTCTATTGCT
This sequence comes from Panthera uncia, assembly GCF_023721935.1. Lineage (NCBI taxonomy): Eukaryota > Metazoa > Chordata > Mammalia > Carnivora > Felidae > Panthera > Panthera uncia. The sequence continues at coordinate 17,392,757 of NC_064813.1, forward strand.
GAATAGTATCCATTGTATGGATACACCACATTTTGTGTACCCACTCACCAGTTGAAGGATATTTGTTTCCACTTTTTGCCTATGGAAATTAATGCTGCTATGAACAATCACATTCAAGTCTTTGTGAGAACATGTATTTGGGTCCCATGTATATACCTAGAAGTGTAATTACTGTGCCACATGACAGTTTTATGTTTTTTTAAGAAACTAACAAACTGTTGACTTTACCATGTTACATTCATAGAACCAACATATGACGGTTTCTTTACATGAGTTCTTTGAAAATTCTGGATACAACTTTTATAAGACAAAAGTTTTGACAAATATTTTCAACCACTCTGTTGCTTGCCTTTTTAATGTTCTTAACAGTGTACTTTGAAGCACAGAAACTGAATTTTGGTAAGGGCCGATTTATCTATTTTTTTTTTCTTATAAATCCATAAAACACTTTAATCCAAGGTCTTAAAGATTTTCCCTCCATTTTTTCCTTTTTTTTAAGTTTATTTAACTCTAAAAGAGAGGGCAAGAGCCTGAGTAGGGGAGAGGCAGAGAATCCCAAGCAGACTTGCCACTAGCAGCGCGAAGCACGACGCGGGGCTCGAACCGACGAACCACAGTATCATGACCTGAGCTAAATAAAGAGTCAGGCATTTAACAGACTGAGCAACTCAGGAGCCCCTCTATTTTTTTTCCTAAGTTTGTTTTAGGTCTTACATGTATGGTTTTTTTCTTTTTTTAAGTTTATTTTTCTGTATGGTATGAAGGAGAAGTCAAAGTTCATCATTTTGCATGTGGATGGAGATGCATCCAGTTGTCCCTGCATGATCTGAAAACAAACTTCTCTAATGAACTACTTTAATACCCTTGTTGAAAATGAACTGACATCTGGATTCATAATTCTAATCAACTGATCTACATATATGTTACCTTCTGCCAGCACAACAAAGTCTTGTATAACTGTAGCCTTTATTTAAAAATTTTTAAATATTTTATTTTTGAGAGAGAGAGAGAGAGAGAGAGAGAGAGAGACCGAGCATGAGTAGGGGAGGGGCACAGAGAGAGGGAGACACAGAATTCAAAGCAGGCGCCAGGCTCCAAGCTGTCAGCACAGAGCCTGACGCAGGGTTTGAACCCACAAACTGTGAGATCATGACCTGAGCTGAAATCGTACGCTTAACCGACTAAGCCACTCAGATGCCCTGTTTTTTGTGTTTAAGATTAAAAAAAAAAAAAATCTTTTTAATTTTATTCTCTGTGTGTGTGTGTGTGTGTGTGTGAGAGAGAGAGAGAGAGAGAGAGAGAGAGAGAGAGAGAGAGGCGCGCAGGCATACACATGTAAGCCAGGGAGGGGCAGAGAGAAGAAGAAAGAAATCCCAAGCAGGCTCCACACTGTCAGCACAGAGAGCAACACGGGTCTCGAACCCATGAACTAAGAGATGATGACCTGAGCTGAAACCAAGAATGGGACACTTAACTGACTGAGCTACCCAGGCACCCCTAGGAATTTATTTATTTTTATTTATTTACTCATTTATTTTTTTTAAATTTGCATCCAAGTTAGTTAGCATACAGCACAATGATTTCAAGAGTAGAATCCAGTAACTCATCCCCTTCATATAACACCCAGTGCTCATCCCTACAAGTGTCTTCCTTAATGCCCCCTTGCCCATTTAGCCCACCCCCTACCCACAACCCCTCCAGCAACCCTGTTTGTTTTCTATATTGAAGAGTCTCTTATGTTTTGTCCCCTTCCCTGTTTTTCTATTATTTTTACTTCCCTTCCCTTGTGTTCACCTGTTTTGTACCTTAAATTCTACATGAGTGGAATCATATGATATGTCTTTCTCTGACTAATTTCACTTAGCGTAAGACCCCCTAGTTCCATCCATGTAGTTGCAAATGGCAAGATTTCATTCTTTTTAATTGCCAAGTAGTACTCCATCATATACATATACCACATCTTCTTTATCCATTCATCCGTCGATGGACATTTGGGCTCTTTCCATACTCTGGCTATTGTTGATAGCGCTGCTATAAACATTGGGGTGCATGTGTCCTTTCGAAACAGCACACGTGTATCCCTTAGATAAATACCTACTAGTGCAATTGCTGGGTTGTAGGGTAGTTCTATTTTTAATTTTTTGAGGAATCTCCCTACTGTCTTCCAGAGTGGCTACACCAGTTTGCACTCCCACCAACAGTGCAAAAGAGTTCCGCTCTCTCCGCATCCTTGTCAACATGTGTTATTACCCGAGTTGTTAATTTTAGCCATTCTGCCAGGTGTGAGATGGTATCTTATTGTGGCTTTGATTTGTATTTCCCTGATGATAAGTGACATCGAGCATTTTTTTTTCATGTATCTGTTAGCCATGTGGATGTTTCTTTGGAAAAGTGTCTATTCATGTCTTTTGCCCATTTCTTGGATTATTTGTTTTTTGGGTATTGAGTTTGATAAGTTCTTTATAGATTTTGGATACTAACCCTTTATCTGTTATGTCATTTGCAACTATCTTCTCCCATTCTGTCGGTTGCCTGTTAGTTTTGCTGATTGTTTCCTTCGCTGTGCAGAAGCTTTTTATTTTGAGAGGTCCCAATAGTTCACTTTTGCTTTTATTTCCCTTGCCTCTGGAGACGTGTTGAGTAAGAATTTGCTGTGGTCGAAGTCAAAGAGGCTTTTGCCTGCTTTCTCCTCTAGGATTTTGATGGCTTCCTGCCTTACATTTAGGTCTTTCATCCAATTTGAGTTTATTTTTGTGTATGGTATAAAAAAGTGATCCAGGTGCATTCTTCTGCATGTCGCTATCCATTTTTCCCAACACCATTTGCTAAAGAGACTGTCTTTTTTCCATTGGATATTCTTTCCTGCTTTGTCAAAGATTAGTTGGCCATATGTTTGTGGGTCCATTTCTGGGTTCTCTATTCTGTTCCATTGATCTATGTGTCTGTTTTTGAAACAGTACCATATTGTCTTGATGACTACAGTTTTGTTATACATCTTGAAGTCCAGAATTGTGATGCCTTCAGCTTTGGTTTTCTTTTTCAGTATTGCTTTGGCTATTTGGGGTCTTTTCTGGATCCACAAAAAACTTAACACTGTTTGTTCTAGCTCTCGAAGATTTTGTTTTTACATAATTTCTACACTCAATGTGGGACTCGAATTTACAACACCAAGATCAAGAGTCTCATTCCTGACTGAGCCAGCCAGATGCTCCATAACTGCAGCTTTAGAATTCTGAAATTCAGTAGAAACGGTCCTCCAACTTTGTTCTTTTATAAAATTTTCCTGGTAATTTCTGTCCTTTAGCATTTCCATATAAATTTTTGGATCAGTTTATCATTTCTTGGGGAAAAAAACCTGCTGGAAGTTTTATAGTGACTGAGTTGAATCTATAGGTCAATTTCAGGAGAATTACCATCTTAACAATATTAATGCATCCAATCTATGGACACAATGCATCTGCATTTATTTATCTTAATTTCCCTCAGCAGACTTTTGTAATGTTCAGTGTATAAGACTTGCACTGACTTTATTAAATTTATTCCTTAAGTATTTTATTCTTTTTGATGTTATTCTGAACAGAATCATGTTGTTATTTTTGGATTGTATATTGTTCATGCACAGAAAGACTATTTTTTATACTGATATTTTATTCTGTGGCCCAGCTAACAATTATCAGTTCTAATCCTTTTTCTTTTTCTTTTTTTTTAAGATTCCTCAAAATTTTCTACATATGGGATGATGTCACTGCAAATAAAGACAGTTTAATGTTTTCTTTCAGATCAGGACATCTTTTATTTCCATTTCTTCCCTGGCAATATTAGCTAGAATCTCCAGTACAGTGTTGAACCACAAAGGCAAAAAGTGAAATCCTTGCCTCGTTCCTAATTGTAGGGGAAAGTATTCAGTCTTTCACTAGTAACTATGACTTTCACTTGTGGTTCTTCACAGAAACCCTCTGTCAGATTGACAAAGTTTCCCGCTATTTGTTTAAGAGTTTTAATTATCAATGGGTATAGAATTTTGTCAAATGCCTTTTCTGTCTTTATTGGGATGATTGTGTGGTTTTAGCTCTTTATTCTATTAATATAGTCTATTACATTAATTGATTTTGGGATGTTGAATAAATCTGGTACTCCTGGGATAAATCTCACACTGACATAGTGTATATAATCTTTTAAATATGCCATTGAATTTGGTTTGCACGTATTTCATTCGGGGAATTTGCATGTGTGTTCTTGAAGAATATTGGTCTGTTTTTCTATTCGTGTGTATTTTGGGCTTCTGGTTTTGAAAAGTCTTCAGGGAACAACTTGTGAAGTACTAGTGTAATTTCTTACCATTTGATAAAATTTACAAGTGAAGTGATCTGGGTCTCTGCTTTTCTTTGCAGGAAGGTTATTAGTTACTAATTCAATTTCTTTCCTTTTCATACGTCTATTCAAATTTTCTACTGCCTCTAAGCCAATTTTCATAATATGTGATGTTCTAGAATATTTTCACTTCATCTATGTTATTAACTTGGCATACAGTTATTCCTAGTATTCTGCTGTAAACCTTTTACTATCTGAGAGGTCAGCGGTAATCTCCCTTCTTTAAATCTTAATTTTAGTGACCTTTTTTTCTTAGTCTACCTAAAGGTTTGCCAATTTTGTGTTGCTCTTTTCAAACAACCAATTTTTACTCATTTACTCTACTTTTTTTCCTGTTTACTATTTCATTATTTCCACCCTATAATTTTCTTCCTTCTGCTCATCTTTGGCTTGGTTTGCTATTTTATTCTAGATTTTTATGGTGAGAGCTTAGATTATTAACATCTTTCTCATTTTTAATATAAACACTTGAAGACGGACATTTCGTCTAAGCACTGCTTCAGCCACTAGCACAGATTATGATGTATGTTTTCATTTTCATATACATTCACTTCAAAATACTTTCTAATTTCCCTCACAAGTTCTTCTTTGACTGAAGGGTTATTCAGAAATCTCCAAATATTTGTGGATTTCCCAAATTAACTACTAAGGTCGATTTCTAATTAAATTCCATTTTAGCCAGAGAACATGATTTGGACTATTTTGAATTTATATGAAATTTACAATTTATTCACATTTATTATATGACCTCATATGTGATCTATCCTGGAGAACGGTCCATGTTTGCTCGAAAAGAATGTACAACTCATTCTGTTGTTGAGTGGAACGAGTTACACGTGGGACTGTCAGGTCACGCTGCTACTGCCATGCAAGTATTCCGCGTACCAGCTGCTTTTCTGTCCAGTTGTTTCATTATTGACAGTAGAGTCCTTAAGTCTCCAACTACTTTTGGTGAATCGTCTATTTCTCCCTCTAATTCTACAAATTACAGTTTCATGCATTTCAAAATAGTTTGTGAATATCTGTATTTATAATTGTTGTATCTTGCTGAATTAATCCTTTTATCATTATACAATGGCTTTCTTTGTTTCCAGCACCAATTTTTACTTACAGTCTGTTTTGTCTGATTTAAATACAGCCATCTCAGCTTCTTCTTGGTTACCATTTGCATGCTACATCTTTTTTTATCTTTTTACTTTCAATGTGTCTGTCTTTGAATCTAAAGTGTATCTTATAGACGGTACACAGTTGGTTCCCGTATTTTTTTTCATCCATTCTGCCAATCTCTGTAGGATGGAGTGTTTAATCCACTTACATTTAACATAATTATTTATATTATAAGATTCATACCTGCAATTGTACTTTTTGTTTCTCCTACATCTTTTTTGTTTCTACATTTCGCCCCTGGCCTTTTTTGTGTTAAAGAGCTGTTCTCCAGGATAACACTTGTGTTCCTCTGTTGCTGTTTTTTTATTATATTTCTTAGAAGCTATTTTCATTGTGGTTTTCTGGGGATTATAGATTATAATTAGCATGTGAATTTAAGAAAATTTACTTCAGATCATCATTAATTAATTTTAATATTATGGGGAAATTTTGCTCAAATATAGCTCTTCCCCTCACTTTTCCACCCCATCCTCTGAGCTATATGGACATACATACTACATCGTTTTAGGGTACAAGCCCACGAACACAATTTTAGAACTCCTGTTTTACTCAGTTGTCTTTTAAATCAGTCAGAATTGTTACCAAAAATACATTTTAAACTATCTTCACCTAGTGTTTTTTATTACTCTATATGGATTTTCATTTCTACCTCATATCCTTTCCTTTCAGCCTGAAGGCCTGTCTGTGGTGTGTCCTGAACGGTAGGCATGCTAGAAAAGAACTTGCTCAGTTTATGTTTATCTCTGAATGTCTTAAATTCTTTATTTTTTTCATGGATTTGTTTGCTGGATATTAAATTCTTTTGACAATCTTGCTTTCAGCATTTAGAATATATTACACTGCCTTCTAGCTTTCATGGTTTCTGATGAGAAACTGCTAATCTTACTGAGGATCTCTTTTATGTGAATTGCTTTTCTGTCGCTGTTTTCCAAGATTCTCTCCCTACCTTTGGCTTTCAATAGTTTGAACTTGAGGTGTTTAGGTATGCATGTCATTGAGTTTATCCTACATTGAGCTCACTGAGCCTCATGGGTGTGTAAACTGATGTTTTTCATACAGTTTAGGAAGATTTTGGCCACTTTTTTCCTTAAATATTTTTCCATCCCTTTCTCTATTCCCTTATTTTCTGAGAGTCTGTTTATGTTGGCATGCTTAACGGTGTCTCGCAGGTTTCCAATCCTCTATTCATTTTTCTCCATTCTTAGACTGGATAATCACTACTGACCTAACTCCAAGTTCACTGATTCTTCTGCCAGATCAAATTTGCTTAGGAGTCCCTCTAGTGAATTTTTCATTTCTGTTATTATACTTTTCAACTACAGTATTTCTATTTGTTTTTTTTTCTATTTTTCTTAATACTCTCTATTTGGTGAGATATATTTTTTAAATTTCTCTTTCATTCCTTAATTGTGGTTTAATTCATTGAATACTTTTATTAACAGCTGCTTGCAAGTCTCTAAGTGAAAGCCCAACATCTGTGATAGTTTCTACTAACTTTTCCTGTTTTGTATATGCCATAGTTTTTTGGGTTTTTTTTGGTAAAAAGTAGACATTTTAAATAATAAAATATAACTCTGGAATCAGTTCCTATCTCCCTCTCCTGGGACTTTTGTTGTTGGTGTTGTTGCCACGTATTGGTCTAGAGACTTTTGCAGAAGTGACTCTAGTCTGTAAATCCATGCTGTATGGAACCACTTAAGTCTCACTTGGTTCCTTTTGTTTGTTTGTTTTAATGTTTATTTAATTTTGAGAGAGAGAGAGAGAACGAGAGAGCATGAGTGGGGGAGGAGCAGAGAGAGAGGGAGACATAGAATCTAAAGTAGGCTCCAGGCTCTGAGCTGTCAGCACAGAGCCCGACACAGGGCTGGAACTCACAAGCTGTGAGATCATGACCTGAGCCAAAGTCGGACGTTTAATCAACTGAGCCACCCAAGCACCCCAAACTTGGTTTCCTTTTTCAAAAAAAAAATTTTTTTTTTAACCTAGCTGAGTGAAAGTTGTTCTTAGGTCAGTATCACTGAGTAGTCACAAAATTTTCTTAAATGTTTTGAGCTAGTACATCTACTACCCTTTGCCAAGGGCACCTGTGTATTAGGGCATCCTTTCAAAGCTCAGGCAACTTACAAATCTCTGTTGGTCTTCACAGGTAAGCAACTGGAGCCCTCTCCAATTTTTCCTGGATAATTACACTGCCCTGACAACCATTCTACATCCCAGGAACACATTAGAGCTTTTTCAAAAGCCCCTGTGGCTGTTTTGTTGCCCACATCTTCCTTTTAAATTTCTGACTCAACTGTTTGCCCCATTTGGTATCACAGCTTAGACAACTGTGATACTACGTCTGAGTGTTTTCAACAAGACCTTGGGTATAAGTCTATTCCCACGGAGCCTCTGAGTCAGGTCAAACAGAAAAACATCCCGTGAATGTGGCTCTCTCCAGTGAGTTCTAAGTCAGGTCAGATAGTGGGGCTTTCTGAGAAGCTCCTGAACCAATTTTTTCCCAATACTGACTACAAGGCTGCTTGGTTTCAAGGATTATATACCACAGAGTTAGCTCATTTTTTATACATTTGCCTGTATTTCTGTTGCTTATATGGAAGCGTATTCCTACATTTTGTTTTCTGTTTACTATTGTAATTGCATTAAGTAATCACCTCAAATGACAGCAATCAGCTTATACTGTGGAGGTATAAATGCTGCAATCTGGCAAGTGCTAAAGTAAAAATGGGGGAAAGAGTCCTGTTTCAAGTGTTGTGCTCAGGTTAAATGTATCAGTTACAAAGATTAAACTTCTCTTTTGCACTAATAATTCAAAATGGAAAAACATTTCTATAAAATAAGGCTTTGACTTCTGGTTACCTTATCAATTGAAAATAATCTGATATTATAAAAATAGCACAGTACAGTATAAAAATACTATCTTATTTTCAGGTTACTAAAAAACAAAAGGAGTAGGTAATATATTAAAAATGTAGGGATATAAGTAAAGGTTAAATTATCTCACTGTGTACTGCAAAAAGACTGTACAGTAGCTGGGTAAGAAAAGTAGTGTAGAGACTAAGTATAAAACGGGCAATGTTCCTACAGACTTGGCAATCTCAAAAGAAACTGTGCTACAATACTCAGAACCAGCTATGTGCAGTGGTGATTTATTTTCAGCAAAACATATACTACTGCAAAAAAAAAACCACCATATACTACTCCATCAATTATTGTTATTATGTCATCATGCTGCTATTGTCTTTTTTCAGTTTTATATTTTTACTGTACTTAACTAGTATTTGATTTGACTATAAGTTGCTTAAGAGCTAGGAACATAAGAAAGTGATCCGTAGTTTTATACTTGTACATACACTTTAGTAACATTATGATAAAAATAGTTTATATCAGAGGGGAGAAGTCCTCAGTAATTTTCTTTTACAAAGCGAAATCCTTTCTGAAGTGTCACCGTAAGTTTTAAAAATATTCTTAATAATTTCAGGATTTAGTATATGATCACATTTCTATGTCTTTTATTTCCCCCAAACTTATTTTGAAAATTTTCAAACCTGCAGAAAAGATGGAAGAGCGATAAACTGAACAACTTTGTACTTTTCAATCTAGACTCACCAAATGTCAATATTGTTACCTTATTTGCTTTATCCTTTCCTCTACAAATAAACAGACTCTTTTTCTTCCCCATGAACCATTTGTTAAATAAGTTTCAAACATCAGGATATTTTACCTATAAAAACATCAGCACCTACCTTCTACAAACAAGAAGGATTTCGACAATACCATTATGTCATATTCAAGAAAGACTGATAAGAATACAATTTAATACATTCTATATTCAAATATCCCAGCTGTTTTAAAGAAACAAAATCCCGAGTAGCTACTTATTTATTTAATTTTGTTCAGGGGTCACTCACTATATTCAATTTCTATGCCTCTTTGTTGTTTTCTGTATAACAACTTCCTAACACTGTTATTTTTGAGCATCTCAGATAGTTGTTTTGCAGACAGTTCCACATTCTGAATATTTTCTCACCATTATGTTCATGTTAAATATTTTTGACAAGAATACTATAAAGATTATGTTCCTTCCTACTGCATCACATGGCATATAATGTTTGTACCAACGGTGTGGCAAAATTTGATTTCTCAGTTAAATGCCCCCATGGCCTTGTCAATGTAAAGAAAATTTGTTTCTTTTATTTGAACCAAATTATGCTACATACACAACCATTAAGAGGAATACCAACAGAGAATAATTTCCAGTAAAATTAGTAATTTTCCTGTAGGGATACCACAAATAAAGTGTTTCACTATTAACAAGGTAATCATTATTAATATGCTAAAATTATAGGGTGAAAATAATCTCTTTGGAATACTGTAAAAATATCTTATTGAACTTAATATTTAATGAAGAGTTCATTACCTTTACTAAAGTAACAATAAAACAACTGTAACTGAGAAGTTAAAGTTTTTAAGTGTAGTTTATGACACAGCCATGCTAGACCGTGTTCCAAAAAGGAAGCATACAAAGGAAACGGGTTCAGTCCATAAACAAAATGGCCAGTGAGAAATCAAACTCAATTTTAGAAATCTTGAATTCTATTTTCAGGTTTCCCAGATACTTGTGAGCTTATAAAACTTTTCAGTGTCCTAGCTTTTGGATGTCACCATGATGGGGCTGGGGTCAGAAAGTAAGCTGAAGAAATAAAGTTTTCCTTAGGCAGGGCAAATAACTTCTGAGTATTTTAAAATACGCAGGTCCAGGGGTGCTGGGCTGGCTCAGTCAGTAGAGTACATGACTACTGATCTCAGGGTTGTGAGTTTGAGCCCCATGGAGGGGGCAGAGTTTACTTAATTTTTTTTAAAAAAGTAAAAGAAAATGAAAATAAATACATAGGTCCACTAGTTACTGATATTTACTTCATATAGATAACATTACTGATTTTAAAAACAATAATTACATGATTTGTTACTGCCTTTAAGCCTTCACGGATATCCTAAAATACGATGTTAGAGATCTGAAAGAAAGCTAGTCTTTGGAAAGAGAAGGATCAAACAAGTATAAGTTACATAATACAAATGCATACGAAATACTGTGGAAGCATTTCTTCTTTTTTTTTTCTTTTTAAGTTTATTTTTGACAGAGACAGAGTGTGAGCATGAGCTGGGAAGGGGCAGAGATGGAGACACAGAATCCGAAGTAGGCTCCAGGCTCCAAGCTGTCAGCACAGAGCCTGACGTGGGGCCTGAACTCATGAACTGTGATATCATGACCTGTGCCAAAGTGGGACACTTAATCGACTGAGCCACCCAGGCGCCCCTGGAAGCATTTCTTTTTAACACCCACTCTGGATTGGTTGTTAGATCTTGTTCATCATTTGGGAAAGAATCAATCAGCAACTGTCATTGCTTATTCTTTACCAAATACAATCGGCTCGGGTTCCAGCCTAAATAAAACCTCAGACATAGAAAATTTAGCGCAGTATTAGTTAGCCTTTATGAAATACCCCTCTAATTCTTACCAATCTGCAAAAGATATACAAGTAATTGTGAGCAATATTGTCACAAAAATAGTAATTACTTATCTGTATATTAGATTAAGCCACAATCATCAAATAGTAGTTAAAAACAAACAAAAACAACTTTCAATTCCATATGTGAAACACTTGGAAGTCACTTTATCTTAATACCAAATAAAAGGTGAACAGATTAAAACACCAACAACTCTTTCCGGATTCCTAAGAGAGGCGACAGCTGTACTCGTTGAAGAGACAGGTCAATGAATGAATTAATGAATAAATGAATAAGCCCTGACTCGTGAGGGGAAACTGTCATAGAAAACAGTGTCTAGATAAAAATCTGATCTGTAACTGATGAACTGCTAGAGGCTCAGTGTGAACAAGTCTGAGAGTTAAAAACTCCAGAGAGACCCACTCATAGACGTCCTCCACAATTCTGTTAGATTTATTTCCCAGAGCTTGATCAAGTTCACAGAGTATCTTTGGAGTAGCAAAAATACTCCGTATGATGCTATAATGATGAATTCATGTCGTTATACATTTGTCCAAATCCATAGAATGGACAACACCAAGAAGGAAGCTTAAGCTAATCAATGGACTTTGGGTGATTATGATGTGTCATTGTGGGTTCAATAATGTTACAACTGTACCTCTCTGGAAAGGGATGTTGAGAATGAGGGAAGGTATGCATGCGTGGGAGTAGGAGATATATGGGGAAATGTCTGCATCTTCCTCTCAATTTGCTGTGAACCTTAAACTGCTCTAAAAAAAAAAAATAGTATTTTTTAAGAAGTCTCAGTTATATATATTTTCCCTAAACACTGGTTTAAAAAAATCTCAGTTATAAAAAAAAAGTAGCAGAAACATTTATATGGAAGTCCTCCTTTGCCTAACTTATTTGAAACCCCAAGATACAAAATAGATTAAAGTACAGCTGCTCTGATTACAGCCCAAGTAGGAATAGGAACCCTTTTTATACTAAGCCTCTTTTCTCCCTATCTGCCTGGCCTTCCTTTCCACCACTCGACTCCTGAAGAAACTCAAGAAATATAATTCAAGGGGCGCCTAGGTGGCTCAGTCTCTTGGTTTCAGCTCAGGTCATGATCTCACGGTTCCTGGGTTCAAGTCTGGCATCAGGCTCCGGGACAACAGTGTGGAGCCTGCCTCGGATTCTCTCTCTCTCCCTCTCTCTATGCCCTCCCACCTCTCAAAATAAACAAACTTAAAAATGAAAAAAAAAAAAAAATTAAAAAGAAAGAAGTAATTTGAAATGAAATTATTGTATTGATGAATATGAAAAAAAATATTTTTAGTTTTCCATACTGTTCTCCCCCCCCCCCCTCCAGGGAAGCAGTATATTAATGAATTCCAAAGCTCACGGGTAAACAAAAACTTCTACCCCTCCCCCCAAATCCAACTCAAAATATCAAAAATAATAGAAAAAAGGTTTAACATTTGTATTTATTTGAATTTATCTGAAAATATATACATAACATATTAGTTGTGGAATATAGTTTTATTATCTTACTGCAATAAAGATTAGAGGTAAACATAAACCACACAACCTAAAATATTCAGAGCATCTAAGATATTAAATAAGCACAAACTGTAGGCAAAAATTCCTGATCTCACAGTTTGTCTGCTTAGTTTCTATATAATAAAATGTGAGTTACTAGGGAAATTTAAAGACCTATTTTCCTCTTGGCAATATATTTTTTTTAATGTTTATTTATTTTTGAGACAGAGAGAGACAGAGCATGAACGGGGGAGGGTCAGAGAGAGAGAGAGAGGGAGACACAGAATCTGAAACAGGCTCCAGGCTCTGAGCTGTCAGCACAGCTTGAACCCACGAACCGCGAGATCATGACCTGAGCCAAAGTCGGACGCTTAACCGACTGAGCCATCCAGGCGCCCCATTGGCAATATTTTTAAAAGTCAGAATTTTATAAAGTCGTTCAAACATCAAAAATCTAAATCTAGAGGCAATGTCATCCAAATCTTGAAGTCTCAATTTTAGAAATGTAATATCTGGCATGTCCACACTAGAAACAAAGCGCTGAAATCCGTAACTCAAAATGCAGTACAAAATTATTTGCTCAACTTGGCCCCCGTTTGCTAAGTTTACACAGCCAAACTAAGCAGCTGCAAAAGTATCTGAACATTGATTTTGTGAGAATTAATTTGTTCAGTCTTCACTGATGAGCTTTACTTCAATCTCTTTTCACACACTTTTGCTTTACAAAGTCAAAAAGCAAATAATGCTAATAATGACTAATGAATATCAGAGACACTTAATTTTTTTTCATTACTAGAAAGGCATTATTAAAACAACTCCTGTCCATCACTCAGAGGCCAGGCTACGACAAAGCTTCTGGAGATTTCTCCATTTAGATAGGCGAATAGACAGGCAATTACAACATTCTAGGCAGGTCCACACCACCCTTTCCCTTCCCACTAACTCTTTGATATCTAGGTCCCTGAGGCCAGCAACTTTCTATCACTACCATTAATGAACCAGGCAATGTGACTTCAGCTCACATGCTCAGTTCTCTGGTTTTAATCCTCTGCTCTTTCTAACCCTTTGTGATTTTAATACTTTATAAGCTCTGAATCTAAAATAATATTTTACATATTTTATCTAAAATGTTGACAGAGGATTTTCAGTTTATTTTGTCTATCATATTGTTAGAATCAGAACTCCCTTCTGAGTTATCTTATTACTTTCTTTGACGTAGCCATTTGAGGCAAGATTTCAAAATAAAAAACTGATTAACCCTCAACTCAGGTCAAGTAACTAATTTACTGGTGTGTTTCACAACTGTCCCTCCATTTCCAGGAGCACTTTCATCTGACCCAGGGTGCATAGAGATCTGTATTTTAAACAATGTGCCAGAATTATTAAGTCTTTGTATAGTAGTAATATAATAAATTAGTTTTTCAATCATACTCTTGCATGGAGTCTAAAATGGAGAATTTAAGTGTAAAAGATAATGCAGATTATCAAAATATATCCTATTATCTCAATAACAGTTCACAAGAAAGATTTATTTTTCTTTTACTGGACAGATCTGAGCCTTGTGTTTTCTAAATGCTGTTAAAACAGAGACTTAATATTTTAATGCTGTTATGCTCACTAGACAACAAAGCTTTCTTACTGGGACATATAAAAGGCCTACATCTACATTTCCAAATTCTTGTTTCACCAATTCAGAAATTTGTCAATATCTTTTTATTTTTTATTTGAGAGGGAAAGCACGCATGCGTGCGTGTGCATGCGCGCGTGCACGCACACACATGCATGTGAAGGGGGAGGGGCAGAGAGAAAGAGAGAGAGAGAGAGAGAGAGAAAGAGAGAAGGGGGGGGGGGAGGGAAGGAGGGAATCCCAAGCAGGTTCCGTGCTGTCAGCACAGAGCCCAACGCACAGCTCTATCCCACAAACCATGAGATCATGACATGAGCTGTAATCAAGAGTTAGATGCTTAACCAACTGAGTCACCCAGGCACCACTGTAAATGTCTTTAGTATAGTTACTACATCCCCAGGGGAAGGGAAAGGAGAAGGAGTAGACGTAAAACTGCTGAGGAATAATCTCAAAACACCAACGCTTGGTCTCCTCTCTGAAGATTACAATTTGGTAGGTTTGAGATAGAAACAAGATAAAATTTTTCAGTTTCTCAGATTTTAAAAGCTATTGTTCTAATGCTATTTTTCACAATATATTGTAATTTATTTGCTTGTCTATCTTATCTAATGAGCTGTGACATCAGGAAAAGTAGGATTATTTTTTATTTTTGCATGCACAGTAACAAGTAAATTTTTTAAATGTGTTTCTGAAGTTAATAAATGAATGCTATAACTCTAATGAAAAGAATTCCAGGCACTCTGGTAAGTGTGACAGAGGGGAAAATTTTTTTTTTTAGAACGGTTACAAGGTCAAGCTCCTCTAAATAATCAGTACGTACTTTCCTTCTAGGTACTGAGAAACCTTTAGATATATATTTCACGTTGTAGAAGTAGATCTATAAGTAGAACTGCAGAGTGCAAAGTCTACTGAGTACATGTGCTTATGCTGGTCAGTATCACACCAGTCTACTAAGGATCCAGGGTGTAACTAAGTATCACTTAACTGCAATCTCACGGATGTTTCATACGACCAAAGCTTCCCAAGGCTGACGCTCTCATTCCATGTGTCTTCCAACAAGCTTTTATTCAGAATCCAGTATTCCAGAGTTATATCAAGTGGCTGGTTTCGTTTTTATTTTTTGCAATTTAGATCTGGTGCAGATCCATCTTTTTGTATCCATTCCTCCATCATCCACCTAAATATCTGTCCATCCATCTGCCTATACAAGTAGGGTTAACATCTTCTATCCATCAGGTGCTGAGTTACCTACACCAGCTTTTGGTTGTTTGGAAAAAAATCTTTGTCTTCACTTGTGAAAGATTTTTTGGCTGGATATAGAACTTTGGGTTAAATTTCTTTTAGCACTTTATTTTTATTTAAGAGAGAGAGTGAATATATGTGCAAGTGGGGGAGGCACAGAGAGACAGAGAGGGAGAGAGAGAATCTTAAGTGGGCCCCCACACCCAGCATGTAACCCCAACCCAGGGCTCGATCTCACCACTGTGAGATCCTGACCTGAGCCAAAATCAAGAATCGGACGCCCAACTGCTGAGCTACCCAGGTGACCCTCTTCCAGCACTTTCAATGTGTCAGCTGCTCCACTGGTTTTTGGCCTGTATAGTTCATGATGAGAAGTCTGCTATAACTTTTATATTCCACTTTCTATATTTCTTTCATTCTGACTACCTTCAAGAATTCACTTTGTTTTCAGTATTTTGACTATGACTTAACTAGGCATTTTGGGTCCATTTTTTATTTTATCCTCTTGGAGGTTCTGTGAGTTTCTGGTATCTGTGATTTGTTACCTTTCATCAGTCTTGGAAAACTTTTGGTCTTTATCTCTTCAATTTTTTTTTCCTTTTCTCTCCTACTTCCACAATGCTAAATACAAGTGTGTTTTAGTATCCAACAAATCTTGGATACTGTGTTGTTTTTCCCTCCCACTCTTTTTGGGTAATTTTTATTGACCTACCTTCAAGTTTATTTAGATTTTTCTTAGATTATATCCAATCTGCTAATGAGCACATCTAAGAAGTCCTCATTGTTAATATCAAGGTTTATATTTTAGTATTTCCATTTCACTTTTTAAAAATACTTTCCATCTCTCAACTGAAAACTCTTCATCTTTTCAAGTATATTGTCTACCTTTCCTGCTAGATCCTTTAACATAATAATCAGTTATTTAAAAATTTCTGTCTCATATCCTAACATCTGGGTCATCCATAAATCCATGGATTTCTTCTGAGTTTTGGTAATAGAATGCTTACTCTTACTTGTCTGTATGTCACATACTTTTTTTTATTAAACATAAGAGATCACATACAGAACAGTAGATACTGAAATAAATGGTATTTCTGCTTGGAAATAAATATACCTCTTTTTCCGTAAGGCCATTCATGTAAGGGGATCAATCAATCTAGTCAGTGGTTAAATAGCATTTCAGTTTCAGTTGTTAAGCTGGCCATTAAGGGTACCACAGGCTTCAAATCTTTCCAGTCATGAGCTATCATCACCTCGTGCTTAGTGTGGATCCTGGTCGAAAGAAATTTTTCTCTGTATTCCTGTTCTACTCTTACCTTTTTATCAGTTCCTGCAGGTCAGCCTAAGAGAGAATCTTTCTCCATGCTCTTCTCCCTCCCTCAGTGGCAGAAGGGTCTTAACTTGCTCCTTTTGTTTTATTTGGTTGTTTTTATTTTTTTTTTTTTGCTTTTTGTAGTAGGATTCCGTTTGGAGCAGGGGATCTCAGTTCTTCTGGTCCATCATGAGTCTTAGGAAGAGTTCATATGCCTGAGCTTCCAATGTGGGGTCTTCTTAGCATTCCAAGCCCCCGCCATCATGGCAGCCAAATTCTACATATATCTTGTGCATGTTTTAGGCAAGAGAGAGTTTCATGCCACTTCATCAGTGGTAGTAGATCTCTGCTTTGCACTGATGCAGGATCCTGGGCCCAAGAAGTTTTCCTTGTTCACTTCCAGTAGCTTAAAGTTTCTGCTCCATATGAGAAGAGGATTCGGAGAAATGGGTGATGTCTTGTGCTGGTCTTTCGGTAGGGACTGATCACTTTGTGAACTCCTGCATGCCTGATGTAGGCTATTGCCCTCACCCATTCTTTCTTGTTGGAAGCCAGTGGAGTGACATGGAGAAGAGCATATGAGTAAGTGGGCACTCCCCTTTTGTTTCGGGCTTCCAGTTATTCTACACAGATACGCCAACCCACACGTGGCCTTTAAGAATGCATTAAAATTTTAGCTCATTTCTTCTTACCAGCTTCTATGGTGGCTACTTCTTCCTCTTGTGGTCTGCAATTGGTGAATAGTTCATGTGTCCCATCCTTCCTTGGAGGGGCTTGTCATTCCTTGGAATTCAGTTTCCATGCCTTGTGACCTCAGCTCTCTGACAGGGGTCAAGAAAAGTTATAATTTTGTAGCTCATACAGCTTTTTCTATTTTCAAGATGAGAGTAACATTTTCTGGTGGTTTTCTAGATACAAAGCAGAACTCCCAAAGCGCCTATCAACAGCATTTTCTTATCATATTTATGAAACACACATTCTAAATTCTTACATACTTACAAAAAAACTACACTGGTCCTGCCTGGTGCAGTGTTTCTTTTCACTCACACCAATCTATGATAGTAACAGCTCAATCTTTCCTTGTTCACACTGCAGCAGCACTTTTAAAGTATCCTGGCTAGAAAATTTTAATATATATACTGGCAAACTTGGCCTCACAGTCAGTTGGTTGTCATACTGACATCAGTATCACTATATAGCCAGTTAGATATAAAGTCTGATAAAATGACTAAGGAAAAGAATAAACACAAGGTATAAATATAAGAATAATTTCTAAGTTTATGGAAGGTGAAAACAGTATTTTCTCAGCAAAATCTCAGATATTTTTATTGGATTAGTAATCTGAAAAAGGCCTTTACCTAGGTTTCCTGGCATGGTTAAGAACTGACAGGGAGAGTTAGTAAGAACTACAGTGAGCTGGTGGTGATGAAAATAAATCACAAAATACATGTGTGAAGTGAGAGGAAGAGACATAAACATGGGTTTGAGAGTGACTGGTAAGTGCAGAATGGCAGGCGGGACTAGAGAAAAAAAGAAAAGAAAGGAAAGGAAGAAGAAGAAGAGGAGGAGACAGAGAAAGAGGGACCTGACAGAAGAGGGGAAGGAGGGAGGTAAGGAAGAGTGAAGGCAAAGAGAATATGAGAGAGAGAAAGAGAAGGGAGAAGAGAGAGGAGGAAGAGAAGAGAGAAAAAAAGGAGGGAAAAAGTTGAGACAGTAAAAGAGCGCTAGAGGAAGAGAGAGCATGAGCAAGCGTGAACACGTAAAAAAAGAAGTTTCTGAGATGCTCAACTTTTTCTATCCACAGATGGTTCTATTATAGTAGACGAGTCCAGGTTTCCAGATTCCTGTATGAACGTAAGAAAAAAATCCCAGATCTCACCAAAACTCCTTTCTTTAGGTCATGAAAGCATATTTCCTTCCAATAAAAAATATTTTGTTTTTTCATTGAACATTGTACAATAACTCATTTAAAACTTAATCTGTCAATGGGGCGCCTGGGTGGCTCAGTCGGTTGGGCGTCTGACTTCATGATCTCACAGTCCGTGAGTTCGAGCCCCGTGTCGGGCTCCGTGCTGACTGCTCAGAGCCTGGAGCCTGTTTCAGATTCTGTGTCTCCCTCTCTCTCTGACCCTCCCCCGTTCATGCTCTGTCTCTCTCTGTCTCAAAAATAAATAAACGTTAAAAAAAAATTTTTTTTTAATTAATCTGTCAAATAAAGCACTTACCTAGCACCTAATTTTTGACCAGTAACAGCCATTCATTGACTCTCTACCATCTAGAACTATCCACTCCCATCATCTCCCCAATTAACCAGGTAGACTCACAGACTTCTACTTTTTTGCTTAAAAGAATACTGTAAAACTACAGCCTCATAAATTTTAAGTCAGTGTCTAAAAGTTCTCATCACATATTTAAATATTTGCAAGAGTTGTCATTTATAATATATTAATGTGGTGACATTTTAAAATATAAATTTAGTGTACCTAATGAAATCTAAATACCACGGTGATTTGATATTCAACATCATCCTTTAAAAAATACATGAATAAGCTATTCTTTAATAATGGAAAACTTTACATACTCTTTTCCTTGAATTTACATAGACATTCTCCTTGCAAAGTAAAATTTATCCAACTGATTTCATGCTTTTTATTCTATCTTACTTATTCTCTCTTCTCTGGAAAAAAAATGAACATTAACCTCATTTCCTGTGACCAAAATGCTCTAACTGTAAGAAATTCTTTCCATATGAATTATCATTAAAATTATTAGTTGCACACAATTGATAAATAATACAACACACTTTAACAATTGTATTATTAAACAAAAGTAACATTTTATTGGAAATGTATATTTTCAAAACGGGGTTGTGGCATCCCCTCTCCCTGTGCCCTCTGTCCCCATTTTGTTCTGGTAACTGTAAATAAATATTATACACTCTTAGAATTCTATTCTTATTGTCCAGCATTAATTCTATTCCTCAGGTTAATTTATTTCTATAGATATGTCATAGAAATGGAAATTTTTCTCAATTTTTTTAAATCCCAAATTTATGCCAAAAATCTCATAGTAATCTATCGTCAAAAAAAACCTTTTAATGATTTATTATTTTGATTAGACCATCTTTCAATTTTACTGAATGCAAAATTTATAACCTTGTTACTTAGTAATTAAGAGTAACTGAAAATCAACATTTCTGCAAAACACTTAAATGCTTTTACCGGTATCAAATCAAATATACAGGACCCTAATCCTTTATCCCAAGTAGTTGGAGCAGATAAGTTTTACAATACTGAATTTTTCTGATTTTGACAGGAAATATGCTTCATATTATGTACCACTCCCATTAAGGTTTATGTCAGCATCCTGTAATCAAATATATTACTATTACTGCTGGAAAACTTACGAAAAATTATACTAAGGTGTGTGTGTGTATCTGCTCTAGATATGAGGTCATCAAATGAGCAATGAATTTCTGGTATTCAAAGCTTTCTGGATTTTCACACTGCAGATATTGGGAGTGTGGATCAGTATTAATTATACCTGTTATTGTGGTGCCTGGGTGGCTCAGTCAGTTAAGCGTCTGACTCTTGATTTCCACTCAGGTCATGATCTCACAGTTCATGAGTTTGAGCCCCACACAGAGCTCCTGGATGCCAGTGCAGAGCCTGCTTGGGATTCTCTCTCTCTCCCCGTCTCTCTCTGCCCCTTCCCCACTCTCGCACGCATGTGTGTGTGTGCACGCTCATCCGCTCTCAAAACTAAAAACAAATTACACCTATTATTACCATAGTCTCAGAAAGGTTGCAAAAACTCCAAATACTGCAATTTTAATACAGTTTAGCCTACAAAGTGTTTTGGGTGCACTATTTCGCTTTGTGCTTTTGTGTTATTTTATGATTTAAATGTATTTTTGTCAAAACCTGACAGTGTAGATTTACTTTATCAGCTTACATATTAAAAACAACTAGACTTATTCTGCCAGATTATCTTTTTGAATTCAAACTGAAGTGTTAATATGCATCCCTGTAATACCACACTGTTTTTCTGAATTCTGATGCTATGACAGATAAATGGATAAACAGGGTGCAAAGTTTATTGCCCAAAGGAATAAGAAGGTCCACATTCAATACCTGGTGCTAATAAGCTCTCAGCTTTGCTTCCCCCAGTGATACTTAAGAATAAGGAACAATGCATACTTTTCTACTTCCACTGCTGCACTCAACCAACATCTAAAGTAAAAGCACTATAACACAGTATAAAATATACTTTCTTTAATGCCATGTTTCACTCTTAATAGAAATCTCTATAAGAGAAAAAATGATAGAAAGTTACTCTAATAATGACATTTTGAATCATCCCTTTGATAATCCTGAGGTTTTTATAGCCTGGAACAATGTACCATATTACAATTCATGAGGATGTGAGATATGCTTTTCCTTTGGAAAACAGGAAAAAAGCTATTGTAAAAGTTGAAGTCAAAAGGACAACAGGCATGACACCTCACATGTCAATGTCAGGCATATCAACTGGCATCTGAAATTCGGGGATCTAAAACTGAATCTTCTTAAATCTGTTAAGTTTCTACACACATTTGAAATACTTCCAGTGTTCCATCAGGATGTTCTTACTCCAGTTTGAAAGCTTCTGTTTTACATTACATACCAAGTATTAAAGTGTATCTTTCCACACATGAAGATTTTTTAAAGCATGTGTATAAAGGTACTACAGTGATTTTATGTTGATTTTTCCTATACTTTCAGACAAGGGGAAGCCGGTGAAGGTAATATAATAGGCTACGTGTATACTGCCACTCTGTATGTAATGATTTTTTATAGACAGAAGATGATTAGTTAGAGCCTTGATAATTATGTAAAGGGCCTTTATTCCCTCGATACCATACAACTTCATAGAAAGTGTATTAATCAGCCACTGCCACAGAACTGCTGTGTAATAAATACTCCAGAATGCAGTAGCATAAAACCTTCATTTATTCTCAACAAATGAGGGATAGCTTAGAGTTGGCTGATTTCAGTCCAGCTTGTTTGTGTGTCTGGAGGCTGAACGATTTGGCTGGGTTAATAAGCAGGTACTGCTCCAAGTGTCTTCCCCCGCCGCCCCCACCCTCCTTCCGCCCCTGGACCAGCAGCTGGCTTGAGCATGTTCTCCTCATGGTAATGGCAAAGCGGCCAAGGCAAGTCACTGGTCAAACACAGAGTCAAGGGTGGGTGTTTCCCACAGCAGAAAGCACTATTTTATGGCAAAGCACACAGATACAGGGAGGGGTGAAGAATTGAGACCATTAATGCAATTTAGTATCAACATTAAAATCTAAAACCTATCTTTCAGCATCGTACAATAGCTTAATATTGATTAAAAGAGACTAATTAAATTGGCTCTGTTGTTAAAATTAGTAGAATCTATAATGTGGTTTATACACCTTAAAATTAATTCAGAACCACTAATGGAAGAAGTATTAACAGGTGCTAGCACTG
This sequence comes from Panthera uncia, assembly GCF_023721935.1. NCBI lineage: Eukaryota > Metazoa > Chordata > Mammalia > Carnivora > Felidae > Panthera > Panthera uncia. The sequence goes on from NC_064813.1 coordinate 17,415,003, forward strand.
TATTTATGCACTGAAGGTAACAAAAAGATGAGATAATCATCAATCAATGGAAAGAAAGCTGGCTTAGACAAGCTTTCACGCTCCTGGCTTATAATACTGACATGGCAATCTATACATTCTATTTTAAGATAGGATCACTGGGGGTAGGGGGAATCTGGTCACATGTGATTTAATTCAATTTAGCCCATTAAGATAATATTTTAAACACAGTCTCTATCTGTAACTCAGATACTAGTGGCTAAATTTTATATTTTCTGCAGCAGCCCTTTATAATACACAGTATCTTCTTAGATCTTCATTCTAATTTTCTCAAGAAATAATCTGTAAATTATGATTCATCACTCTCCTGTGTTAAGTATATTTTAAAAAATCTAACCTTGCAAACAACGTGAAAACACCAAATAAATGTTTAAATTCAGAAAAAGGATTTCAATTTTCTAACATGAGTTTTCCAAAATATTTAAGGTATTGCATATGACCAATTTTCAATAATCTATAATATATAATAGTAAGCCACACTTAGAAGTCAATATTTTAAAACCTCAATGAGGAAAAACACATTTTCTGGAACCCTTTCAGTAAATCACATAACAGGACGTAAAAACCTTCCTCCTCTATCGAATCCATATTTGAATATGCAATGGTAATCTTGCTTTACTCTGGCATTGGGCTTATTCAAATAATTTCCTTAAATATAACTCATGCTAACTGTAGGTGCTTACAAAAAAAAAAAAAACATAAATGATATAGCTCAACCTAAAACCTTAGTGAACCACTGGGAATGAAAACAACAAAAACTGAATCGTTTTGATGAAGTCTCAATCTTTCACAAAGAAAAACTTGCGAGAGACTAGTGTATCTGTTCACTTATAGCTGCCAAAACATCAGTCAACTTTAAGAAGTTTCCATGGAAATATCTTAAAAGTCACCAAGAAAAGAAACTATTTAATGGTACTTTCTATAAATGTCTATATGCTAAATTTTTTGCATTGTTTGAATTAGTTTACATTTTTTACAACTTTTTAAAAAACTTTGTGACTTGGAAAAATAGCCTGCATACAGAAGAGTCTATACAACATATGTGAAGTTTCAACCTCGTAACTAGTAAACTGGTTACAAATACAAACATTCACAAATTTTAAAAGCCTCCTGTACATCGTATTTCTTCTCCATCTGACAGGTAAGCACTATACTTAAAGATATAATAATTATTTCCCCTTCTCTTCTTTATGGTTGAATTATATATTCCTGCAGTGGATGAATATATTCCTAAACAACAGTTTGTTTTGCATGTTTTTAAATAGAATTACACTGTACATTTCTTCTGTGACTTCCTTTCATTTAACCTATTTGCTTATTATTCATCCATATGGATTCATGGAGCTGCATTTCATTCTCACTGCTGAATGTTTCACAGTATGAATTTGCAAACAATGCCATTACATACATTATTTAAATATGTATTTCTCGGGGAGCCTGGGTGGCTCAGTCGGTTGAGTGACCGACTTTGGCTCAGGTCATGATCTCACGGCCTGTGAGTTCGAGCCCCGCGTCAGGCTCTGTGCTGACAGCTCGGAGCCTGCTTCGGATTCTGTGTCTCCCTCTCTGTCTCTGCCTCTCCCCCACTCATGCTCTGTCTCTGTCTCAGAAATAAATAAACATTAAAAATAAATAAATAAATATATATATATATATATATATATATATATATATATATGTATTTCTCTAAGGCAAGGATTCTCAGACTTTGGAGTGCATAAAATTCATTTGGGGAGACTGTTAATAAAAAAAAAAAAAAAAGGTTCCTAGAGTCCATCAGAAATTAAGAATAAGGAACAATGCATACTTTGATTCAGTAGGTCTTGGTCAGGGTGCTAGAATTTGCATTTCTTATCAAGCTCCTAAGTGATATTGATGCTAACTGCTGTGCACACACACAACACTTTGAGTAGCAAAGCTGTAGGGTGTATTTATCATTTTCTTATCATTTATTTCAAAGAGTTCTTCATGAAATCTGGATACTAATACCTTGTCATTGTAGGTGTTATCTTCTGCCAATTAATGACTTTTGCTTTAAATTTTATTGGAGATAAATTTAATCACCTTTCATTTATGGTTTATACTTCTGTGTCTTAAAGCCTTCCTTACCACAAGATCATGAAAATATTTTCTTACATATTATCTTCTAAATACTTTAGAAGTCTTACTGTTCATATTTAGGTAATTTTATCAACTGGAATTGACTTTGTGTATTACATGAGGTAGAGCAAAAATTCCCATAACAACTGTCAGAGTCCAAAAATTCTGTATTTTCCAAACAATCACCTTTGCCAGGTATCAAATGTCCATACGTTTGTAAGCCTGTTGCTGGTTCTGTTCCACTAATCTATCAATCCTTTGCCAAAATAAAACTTTTTATTTACCATGCTTTAACCCTGTTTCCAAGTGTCTCCTGTAAAGAGTACATTATGAACATTTTAACTAGCCTCCTAATCCCTGTCTTTTACTTGGAGCAAATTAGACATTTCCATTTACTTTTAGATATATCTGCAGTTCTATCAGCTTATTTTCTTTTTTAATTACCCCTTCTAATTACCCCAAATATTTGATGCTACTTTCCTACTTTCCTGTTCTCTTGGATTAACCAAATATTCTACTCCTTCCACCTTGCCACAATAACAGTTTGGATTTTGTACTTTGGTTCTATTATTTTATTAGCTCCCTGAGGAATTACATCATGTATTTCATACTTCCCAAGTGTGTGTGTAGTGCTTACTCAATATTAGGTTTCAAAAACTGAATGATCGTTGGGGCGCCTGGGTGGCTCGGTCAGTTAAGAGTCCGACTTCAGCTCAGGTCACGATCTCGCGGTCCGTGAGTTTGAGCCCCGCGTCGGGCTCTGGGCTGACGGCTCGGAGCCTGGAGCCTGCTTCCGACTCTGTGTCTCCCTCTCTCTCTGCCCCTCCCCTGTTCATGCTCTGTCTCTCTCTGTCTCAAAAATAAATAAACGTTAAAAAAAATAAAAAAAAAAAACTGAATGATCGCATCTATTAAATTAGTAACAGCTGAACAGACGCCTAACTTTAAATATCTCACTGCATTTAATATAAATACAAATTTTCCTTTGCAGTCTGTTTTTAAAAATATCTTGTAGCTACAGTGCTACTTACAGGCTGGAAGGCAAGAAACGTAAATAGGTGAAAAATTTACTAGGGATGCCTGGATGGCTCAGTCGGTTAAGCATCCAACTCTTGGTTTCAGCTCAGGTCATGAGCTCATATCTTCGTGGGATCAAGCCCCACATCTGGCCCTGCACTCGTGGTGCAGAGCCTGCTTGGGACTCTCTCTCTGCCCCTCCCCCACTTGCACAGTCTCTGTCTCTCAAAATAAACAAACTTTTAAAAATTAAAAAAAAAAAGTAATGATCTACTAGGTGGTTCAAAGTTGTTTTTAGACTCTAGCATCCCCAAAAGTACACTGCATGACTAAGTAATAGAATACTTTGTTTTTTAATAGTATTGGCTTTATGCATGCCACTCCCATTTGAGTTCACTCAAGTTACTTGCAAAGTTGAAAATAAAATGTCTTTAATATTCATTTTTGCCCTATTATTTTTATACTACTTACTGTTCATGAATGCTATGACACTAAATCCAAATTTGTTAAATATTCAGAAATTTAATTTATTTAACTATGAAGGAAAAGACATCATCCCCACTGGCAGCTGCTGTATAAAATAAAGGACAAGGCATATTTATAAACCTAGCAAGCCTAAACCTTTTCCCATTACTTAAATAACATGGGAAATTACAATAAAAGACACCTCAAGCACTTACACATCTACCTTACTCAAGTTTCTCCATGTTAACTCTAAAAAATGAATTAAATTAGGTTTCATACCACTTTAAACACTGGCTTCTTAAATTGAAAGGAATTAATTATACTTTGGGGTGGGGGCAATAGAATGGAGATCTAGAGCATAGAGGTTCATCTTTTAGATTCAGCCCTAATTTAAAGAAAGAAAAAATACTATAAAATAAAGAAAGAAAAGTAGTATAAAAAAATGCTTAGTGGCCTCCTCCTCAAGAAATGCTGTATCTATCTCTCTGTGGAGAGATACCTGTAAAACTGTTAAGAACAGTACATCTAAAGAGGCAGTGTAATGATGCTTGGTGAAGAAGAACTTAAGCTTTATGTGTAACATATGAAAGTTGAGAGTGAGGATATAATCTTGTACTATTTGTACAATTAAATATACACAATTTTTAAAAGATTACATCAATTTTTAAAAATTGTTTTAATCTTTATTGAGAGAGACAGAGACAGAGACAGAGCGTGAGCAGGGGAAGGCAGAGAGAGAGGGAGACACAGAATCTGAAGCAGGCTCCAGTCTGACCTGTCCTCACAGAGCCCGACGTGGGGCTCATACTCACGAACGGCAAGATCATGACCTGAGTCGAAGTCAGATGCTTAACTGACTGAGCCACCCAGGAGCCCCTGATCACATCAATTATAAGCACTGAAGATGCATATATCAGATAGCCTCAGACAGCTTTACTCAGACTCAAGAAATCTGTGTGGAAGAATCTTTATAAAAATTCTGAGTGAAAAATTTCAGAGTAAACAACATGAGTCAAATATAAGGAATACTGAAGCCGATCATGGAGGGTTTGGAACGGAAGCAAAGGAATCTATATTTATTCTTTAAGTAATAAGAAGCAACTGAAAGTTTCAGAGTAAGGGAAGTAATATGTAGGTGTTTAAAAATAAATTATCAAGAACAACAAAACAAAAAACAAAGGTTATCTTTTCCTTTTGAAGACTGAGTTATTATGCCAATCACAAAAACTACAAAGTATCAAAAATAAGAAAACAATATTTTAACTGTCGTAAAATACTACGTTGTATGACTATATCATATATATTGTTTTCTTATTGATGAACTTTTTTTAATTAGGCAATGCTGTAAGGAACATCTTTTTCTTGGTTGAATCATATGAAATCGGTGTTTTTGTAGGTCAAAAATATTTGAATAGGGACGATTTTTTATGGTTAAACTTACTCTATTCTTTTTATGCTAACAGTAATCTTTAATTTTGGACTATACAGTAAATGGGAAATGTTACCTGATTGTTTTTACTTGAATTTCCCTATTGTTAGTGAAGTTAGACATATGTTCATATGCTCATTAGCCACTTGGATTTCCTCTCAAACTTCCCACTTATATTCTGGGCTCATCTTGAGTACGGAAAACAAAGCATTTCTTTATGGAAAACAAATGGTATGTTTATGCATATGAACTATTTAGCTTATTGTGAGTAACAAAGACTTTATAGTAACCAAAACTAAAATTGTTTATTGACAACAGAGTTAAATAAGATATTTCAGAATTCCTGTTTGTTCCGAACAGTATACCTTCCCAGTGAATACATTATTCACACAAATGCCACTCCTAAATCGGAATAGTAACCTTACTATTTATAGTAAATGGATTTATATCACTAATTTCTGGGGCGGGGGGGGGGAGACTATTATTACTTTAAAAAGAATGCCTTAAGAGTATATATATTTCCTATCTGTTATACTAATTACAGTTAAAAAAACTGCAAGACACTTCAGGTTAGTATGCAAGCAACTCTGATGATCTCTTAAAACCACAGACGGCTAGGAGTTCAACTTACTTTAATCTTGCAATGCTATCCCAAACTGGCTTTAGAGAAGATAGATTGGAGAAAAATAGTTTTTCTACCTTTTTATACTCAATAAGAAAATATCATGTAGTAATCAAGTAATAGACAATTAATAAACACTTTCATCTATACATTAAAAATGTGGCACCTGGGTGGCTTAGTCGGTTAAGTGTCCGACTTCAGCTGAGGTCACGATCTTGTGGTTCGCGAGTTCGAGCCCTGCATCGCACTGTATGCTGACAGCTCAGAGCTTGAAGCCTGCTTCAGATTCTGTATCCCTTTCTCTCTGCCCCTCCCCTGCTCGTGCTTTTTGTCTCTCTCTCAAAAATAAATAAAAACGTTAAAAAAAATTTTTTTTTAATATTATCCTCTCTTCTGGTAAAAACATGCTTCAGATAATCTCAGTGCTTAAAAGAGTTTTAAATAGTGTAAAATAAGATTCAAAGCATGTTCTCAATATTAACCACAAAAAAGTAGTTTAAAATTCCTAGTCTACTATTTTCAAGTGGGACCATGACTTAGGACTTGATATTTTAAAAGAAATACTTGTGAATATTTAGTATACCACAAGAAATTTCTCATGCTATATTCGCCATTAAAAAAAACCAACAAACTAGACATCTTTCTATAACATGATAAAAGGTAAAAGAGCAAAATGATGAAGTAAAAGAGAAAAATATATTACTTGTACCAAATAGAAATATAAGCTCTAAATGAAGACAGGCAGGGAACCGTCTTAGAATTAGCACAATGCATCACTACCCAAGTAGGATCCACAGTGCCTTTGCAACAGGGGAGTAAAAATGTAGTTGGTGAGTAGCGTACTTACTCATTATCTATTTCTGGCAACTTCAAAAGCAATGTTTAAAAATGTACAGCCCACTTCTAATGTCATATTCATCATCATAAATGATATTTATTAAGCAATCTCATGAATGTGACTCTGTACTTCTCTCAGTGGTAAAATAAAACGATACGGCTAAAGTGATGTTTCACAGTTTAAAGAGAAACATTTGGATAATAGTCTATTTTCTAACAAATGCTACAATTCTAAATGAAAATGAGGCAACATCAGTCACTGTTTTCTAGTAATACAAGCTTTTAAGATTAAAAGCATGTTTCAATCAGTAAAAACTACATTAAAGGCACTGAAAAAGTAAGGACTGCTGGATTCATTAACGCGTTGCTCAGATACTAAACACCTATTTCAAAGCCAGAAAAAGTAACTCCTTACAGTCATAGGAAACTGCATTGTGCTGGATAGAGCCAATGACATCGGCATCTATTCCCACCATCTTTTTTAAGCCTATGGAGGATGGAATGTTATAACTACATTGCCCAGACCCTCTTGTAGTTGTGCTTCCAGATGTGAATTAGTTTCCAGCACTGGGATGCACTTATGTAAGATCTGAAAGGTAGCAAGTCAGTGATCATTCTGCTTTGGATATTTCTGTTGCAATGAGCATCACTGTAAATATGTGAAGGTTTTCTGATATAATATTACAATATCCAGTCTCCAGCTTTTATTAGTTACACTGAAAGATTTCTGATCCCTTGATTATAGCAATGGCATAACATTCATGAACTCAAAAGATTCTGATCTCGATTGGATGAGAAAAAAAGAACAGCTCTCCCGGTCTCCCAATAAGAGGCTTAGCCTACAGATCTCTAACCCTTCCAACAAGTAAGTTTAGTTAACAACATTAAGAACAGTGGAAATATATGGTATTCTGGCGTGAACCATCTCTCATACACACACACACACACACACACACACACCTTGAAATAAACTGACAAATATTAAACTAGACCTACCAAAAAGAAAAAAGAGAGAAGACACAAATGACCAGTTAGAAATCAAAGAAGGGACATTACTACAGAATTACAGAAATTAAACTACAGAAATGAAAAGGACTATAAGAGAACATTATGAACACCTTTATCACAACAAATTAGAAAAACTGAACATACAAATTCCTAGAAACACAACTACCAAAAATGACTTCAAGAAGAAAGAGAAAAAGAGAAACTCTAAATAAACTCATAAGAAGAAATTAAATTAGGAATTTAAAATATTCTCATGGAGTCTAAGTCCAGATGGTTTCACTGATAAATTTCATCAAATATTTAAAGAAAAAATAATACCAAAGCTTTACAAACTTATTCAGTAAACAAAGAAACACTTCCCAACTCATTCTATAAGGCCAACAGTTCTTCGCTATTAAAGCCACAAAACATCACAAGAAAGTTACAAATATCCAAAAAACACTTAAAATATTAGCAAGCTCAATCCTGCAACATATAAAAAGGATTTTACACTACAGCTATGAGAGATTTTTTTCCCAGGAATGGAAGGGTGGTTTAACATTCAAGACAAAAATAACAATAATGAACTATTACATATTATTAAATTAAGGACATAAACTACAAGATCATCTCAGTAGACAGAGAAAAAACATTTGACAAAATCTAAAACTCATTCATAATAAACACTCTTAGCAAACTAGGAATAGAAAACTAATCAACTTGATAAAGGGTATCTACAAAAATCTCCCAGCAAATATCATACCTAATTGTGACAGACTGAATACTTTCCTATAAGGTAAGGAAGTCCTTCTGCCACTTCCATTCAACATTGTACATGAGCTTGAAGCTCATGCAAATAAGCAAAAAGACATTAACATAGTAAAGGAAAAAATAAAATTACTTTAATCCATAGATAGCATGAATCCCAAATGTAGAAAATCCCAAAAAATCCACAATAAAACTAAGAGAAAAAAATACAAAAGAGCAGCACAATTGCAGGATGCAAGATCAATATGCAAAAATTAATTGTATTTCTGTGCTCTAGCAACAAACAAAATTTAAAAATAAAATTAAGAAAATTCCATTCACAATATATTTAAAGTAATAAAATACTGTATGTTAACTGGAATTTAAATAAAAATGTTGAAAAAAGTATCAAAAAAATAAAAGTAATAACATACTCGGGAATAAATTTAATAAGACAAGTTCAAGACTTGTATACCAGGAATTATAAAACAATAATTAAAATGGTTAAGAAAAAACACAGCGAATTATATACCAATTTCTGATTGCATGTGTAAAAATACCAGCAATAAATGCAGCAATATGCCAAAAGAATTCCACATTATGCTCAAGCAAGTTTTATTCTAGAAATACAAATATAATCCAATATCAGAAAACGTAAATGCATCATCCATTACATCAACAAATTAAACCATATGAGTATATCAACTGTGACTAAAAAAGCACTTGATAAAATACTAAGTTGTTGCCAAGAAACAGTAAAATGAATTATCTGAATTTAATAAAGATTACTTTCCAAAAGTGGATACCCTTAAAAGTAAAAGACTGAAGCCCAGTCAACTAAATGAAATAGAGGAGAAAAGAACTATCACTGTTATCATGTAATACTGCCTTGTAAGAAGAGAATAAAATAAATCATTGAAAAAGAAGAAATACAAATACCATTGTATTTGTATCATTGTATCATTTGGTTACTATCAAGTATAAATGGATAGCTCAAAGACTGTACTAAACAGGTACTAGATTTAATTAAGAAAAATTTAATAGGTGTCTACATATAATACAAATATCCAAATATCAAAAGTTTCTATCTACTCTTAGAAACAGTACTTAAAAATAAGGAATGGAAAAAGTATTTTATTTAAAACAGTAACAAAAAAAATGGGGCGCCTGGGTGGTTCCACCAGTTAAGCGTCTGACTTTGGCTCAGGTCATGATTTCACAGTTCGTGAGTTCAAGCCCCGCATCAGGCTCTGCACTAACAGCTCAGAGCCTGAAGCCTGCTTCAGATTCTGTGTCTCCCTCTCTCCCTGCCCCTCCCCTGCTCACATTCTCTCTCTCTCAAAAACAAATAAACTGTTAAAAAATAAAATAAAAAAACAAAATGGTACCAAAATTATAATATACATAGAAAAAAGTTAACCAGAAAAACCTTAAGCCTAAATGAAATAAACTATAAAATCTCACTGTAGGATAGAAAATAATCCAAACAAACAGAAAAATACCCCTTCTAGCTATGTGGGAAGATATACTATCTTAATAAGGCCAGTGGTTCCAAAATTAACTAGTAAATACAATGTAATTCAGAAGAGAATCCCAAAAGAATTTTTCTAGAATTGGAAAAATATAAATCTTAAAGCATACATGGAAAATTAAATGCAAAAATTAAGTAAGAACTACATGAAATTTTAAAACAGTAGGAGCAAACTGCCTGCCAGATAGCAAAGCATTTTTAAAAGCAGGTTTCCCTAATACAGGTATGCTGTTTCTAAGGGGCACACGCACCACAACCTGTATAGCAGTGCTATCAACAACAGCCAAAGTATGGAAAGAGCACAAATGTCCATCGATGGATGAATGGATAAAGAAGATGTGGTGTGTACACACATGAACGCACGCACGCAATGGAGTATTACTCGGCAATCAAAAAGAATGAAATCTTGCCATTTGCAACTATGTGGATGGAACTGGAGGGTAGTATGCTAAGTGAAATTAGTCAGAGAAAGACAAATACCATATGACTGCACTCATGAGGAATTTAAGATACAAAACAGATGAGCATAAAAGAAAGGAAGCAAAAAAATATATAACAGGGAAGGGGACAAAACATAAGAGACTCTTAAAGAGAAAAAACAGTTGCTGGACGGGTTGTGGGAGGAGGGTGGGCTAAATGGGTAAGGGGCATTAAGGAATCTACTCCTAAAATCATTGTTGCACTATATGCTAACTAACTTGGATGTGAATGAATGAATGTAGGTTTCCCTAGGAACACCTGGTTGGCTCAGTGAGAAGAGCATGCAATCCTTCATCTCAAGGTTGTGAGTTTGATCCCACATTGGGTGTAGAGACCACTTAAATAAATAAACTTTAAAAAATAAAATAAAATAATAGGGACACCTGGGTGGCTCAGTTGGCTAAGCGTCCAAATCTGGCTCAGGTCATGATCTTGTGGTTCATGAGTTCGAGCCCCACGTCAGGCTCTGTGCTGACAGCTCTGAGCCTGGAGCCTGCTTCAGATTCTGTGTCTCCCTCTCTCTCTGCCCTCCCCCTACTCACACTCTGTCTCTCTCTCCCCCCTCCTCTCTCTCTCTCAAGAATAAATAAAAATTTTTAAAAAAGGGGGGGAGGGGGATACCACTTTCTCTTTAAAAAAAAAAATAACTAATTAATTAAATAAAATAATAAAATAAGGTAGGTTTCCCTTTACCAGGAAGGAAAACATTTGAAAATGTTCATATCTGGCATCTGAACATACTAAATATTGATAAAAACTTCTAGTCATAAATTATGGCCAATGGTTAATGTATATATAAAATACAAGATAACAGTAAAACTGTTTTCAATAAATGCATGATAAAATATTAAAAATGAAAATAACAATTATTGAGTACCATCTTGTAAGAGCTTTACATATACCGTCTTCCTTTCATAATCCCCATAAGATAGGACTATCTCCATTTTAAGTCCAAGAGACTTGGGGAGATGAGTTAACCAACTTGCATAATCAGTGGTAGAAAAAGGATTTAACAAGGAAAATTCTGCATGCTAATAGAGAATTCTACCTACATATATGTGTTAGACCATAACTTACTAGAATCTAATAATGAAATTATGTCAGTATATAAGTGAATAAATAATAAGTGGAAATAAGGAAAAGGTATCATAAATAAGATTTAAATTGTGCTTTTCTTTTTTTTAAAGGGTGATTCTGTGTTCATGATATGGTGCTAAGCTCATCTTTGTTAAAAAAAAAAAACTGAGATTATCGATTAAAAAAATCAAGATTTCCTAATGCAGAAGTTAAATTATAGGTGTTTTGTTTTAGCAAATATTTAAGGGGGAGGCAGATACAAAAGACAAAGGAGTAAGGCAATGATTTATCTTCCAATCCATTACACTTCTGAAAATGAAAAGAAGGCACTAATATTAATTATAACAGTATAAGTATAAACTAGGGCTGGCAAAGCCAGACAGTTGGACACCCTAGCTAAGAAAAAGATGTTATCAAAAAATTCTTTGCTATGATATTAACAACTAACATGCTTTTGAGTACTTCCTGTGTTACCATGCATTCAATGATACAAGATTTTATCTTATTCACTATCCCTATATGGGTGCTTTGTGCACAGTACTATATACGTGTGTGCATGCGTGTGTGTGTATGTATACACACAAAATTGTTGAATGAATAGATTTCCTTTAATTAAAAATGGATTCCTGTGTCTATACAATATAACTTAATCATTTAAACATCATTATGACCTAAGTTTGTGAATAAGCATTAGTTCATGCATACAAAGACTTAGAGGAACAAAAAGAATCAACAAACCCAACTTTATGTATTAAACGTGGGTGACAGAATACTGAAATTAAAGCACAGCAATAAATGAGTAATGATGGCACAATGCATACTTCTAACTTAGAGTTTAATAACAAAAACAAAATTTAAACATATAAGGAAAGTTATTCATTTTAAAATACAGTCTTTTATACTAGCCACAATACTCAACCAACATCAAAAGAAGATAAAACTGCTCTAATTTCTTACCTGCACAGCCGAAAGCCAAATGGTATCTAGAAGAGGGGCTGAATTTAACACAGCACACGTTAGCCTTCGCCTCAATGCTTGCAACTGAGTTGTCTAGGTTGGTAGACCATAGCTTCACTAAGAGTAAAGGACAAATAAAAATAAAAATAATTAAACAATGCATTAGCAAGTGCTTCTATAAGCTAAAAAGTTAGCTTATTTCTACAGTTGCCTTTTCATACTATTCCAAAGCATTTTAGTTTATGAGGACCAATACTGTTTAAACTGCATGACTGCATAATAGAACAATATACGGAAACCGAGAGCATAGTTTCAAAGTCAGAAAACAACAGAAAACCAGTGTATGCTGAGAGGTAACATGATCCCATATCTAAGGCATAAAAGACAGGGGTAAAACAAGCAATATGGAGATACATGTGTATTTGTTTTAGTATTCTCTAAACAGTGTGTGTGTGGGGGGGGGGGGGGGGGTACTTGGTTGACTCACTGGGTAGAGCATGTGACTCCTGATGTCAGGGTTGTGAGTTCAAGCCCCACCTTGGGCATGGAGCCTACTTTAAAAAAAATGGTGTGTGTGTGTGTGTGTTTCTCAAAAGTGTCACAGGTTGGAAGAGGAGTCATATAGTCACCCACTCCTACACACACACACACACACACACACACACACAGTCATATATGTATTACATATATCAGAATACAAATGCCATTTAAACTACCTAGAAGCAGTTCTTATTTTATCTTTCAAGTGAGAATTCCATGATTTAGGGGCACCTGGGTGGCTCAATTGGTTAAGCGTCTCACTCTTGATTTCGGCTCAGGTCAAGATCTCATGGTCATGGGATTGAGCCCCGAGTTGGGCTCTGTGCTGAGTGTGGAGCCTACATGGGATTCTTCCTCTCCCTCTCTACCCCTCACTCACTCATGCTTCCTTTCAAATAAACATTAAAAAAAAAAAAAAAGAATTTCATGATTTTTCAATTTTATATAGGAACTCAGTTACATGATATAAGTATGTTTAAAGTAATGTTACTAAATTATTTAGCTAAACTTTAAATATTTGTTTCAATATTTGATATTCAGTCTATTCCAATGGTATATACTGAGATTTATCATGATTAAGGAATGGCAAGCTGACTAATTAGAGCAAGTCAGATCTGAAAGCAGAAACAGAAAGGTGAGCTGTTGTCTTGTAAGGTACCAGAGCATCTATCATTATCATATCATATCATATTTTATTTATTTACAAAAGAGAGAGAAAGAAAGGGCACATATGCAGGTGAGCAGGGGAGGGGCAGAGGGAAAGTAAGAGAGAGGCTCCATGCCCAGTACAAAGCCTGAAAGGGGGCTTAATCATGACCATGAGGATCATGACCTGAGCCAAAATCAAGAGCCAGATGCACAACTGACTGAGCCACCCAGGTGCCCTCATCATATTGTTTTTAAACAAAAATGTCTTCATAGACAATAGAATACACAAAGAAAATAGATTTTCAAAATAAGGTTACAATACTGGTTGCACATTACAACTCATAATAAACATTAATGATAACAACAAAAATCTTCCTATCCATCTTTTCAGTGGGCACCAATGTCCCATCATCTTGAACAATACCCAGTTAGGGTCCAGGTATTGTTGTGTCTTAAAATTTTTTAGGTTTATTTACTTATTTATTTTGAGAGAGGGAGGGAGGGAGGGAGGGAGGGAGGGAAACCCAAGCAGGCTCCAAACTGTCAGTGCAGAGCCCAACACAGGGCTCGAACCCACAAACCATAAGATCATGACCTGAGCCAACACTAAGAGTTAATCACTTAACTGACTGAGCCACCCACGCACCCCATTAGGTATTGTTGTTTTTTTTTATAAGCTCGTTGGGTGACTCCAGTGTACATTTAGGGATGAAAACTAGTATTAGGATAGAGTAGAACTTTAGAATCTTTTTTAAATATTTTATTTCATTTTTGAGAGAGAGAGTGAGCATGAGCAGGGGAGAGGGACAGAGGGAAGGAGAGGGGGAGGGGGAGGAAGGGAGGGAGGGGAGAGAGAGAGAAAGAAAGAGAGAGAGAGAGAGAGAGAGAGAGAGACAAAGACACTCCCAAGCAGACTCCACACTTAGCAAGGAGCCAGATGCGGGGCTTGAACCCACCACCCTGGGATCATGACCTGAGCCAAAATCAAGAGTTAGATGCTTAACTGACTAGCCACCCAGATGCCTCTAAAATCCATTCAGGAATGCTAATATGGTAATAGGAGTAAAAAAAAAAAAAAAGGTAAAAAATGGTACTTCCTAAGAATAGAGATTTTCTCTGTGTGAATAGATAATTTACTTCTTATGAGTGGAATTCCATAGAGCATTTCTTAATATGTGGACTCTCAGAATAAAAATTAACCATTAAAAAGTTATTTACACCCTAATGAATTTATTAGCCCTCTAAGAGAAAAATAAGACACACAATATTGAAATAAAAGAGTAAGAGTTTTAAATAGTAATACTTTATTTCTTTCATGTTATTTTCTAATAGGAATCAGGTGCTATTTCAATTAATATATAACTGTCCAGGCAATTAAGATACACAATTCTGAGATAAAATGGCTAGCTGAATGTAAAAGTCTACAAGTCAAATATAGCATTTATAGGTTAGAATATCCAGTGGTAGAACTGTACCTTAACAACGTAGCACACGGAAGTTAATCTACAACAAATATTCATGGAGCACCTACTGTTCCCATAATCCCACTTATACTAAATCACTAAACCCTTTATAAACAAAGGTTACAGATCAGTGTTTTATGAGAATTAAATATAAGTAAGTATAATGAGCTAGAACAAAATGACATTTAAATTAGAAAGTCTCTTTTTATTTTATGGTAATTTTCTGAATGACGTAATCATTAACATTTTAAAAGTAAGTCACAATGACAACAGCCAAACTATGGAGAGAGCCCAAATACCCATCAACTGAAAAACAGATAAAGAAAATGTGGTATATATGAAATGGAATATTACTCAGCCATCAAAAAGAATGAAATCTTGCCATTTGCAATGACTTGGATGGAGCTAGAATGTATTATGTTAAGTGAAGTAAGTCATTCGGAGAAAGACAAATACAATATGATTGCATTTATAGGCGGAATTTAAGAAACAAAACAACATATGAAGGGCGAGGGAAGAAAAGCGGGAAACAAACCACAAGACGCTCTTAATGATGACAGTTGACAGAGGGAGGTGAATGGGAGATGGGCTAGATGGATGATGGGTATTAATTAAGGAGGGCACTTGTGATGCGCACTTCGCATTGTATGTAAGTGATGAATCACCTAATTCCTGAGACCAATATTGCACTGTTATATTAACTAATTAAAATTTAAATCAATCAATCAATAAGTCACAATGGTAAACATAATTACAATTTCAGTATGAAAGATATTAGAATCCAATATAACTAAGCTATAACAATAACTAAGGCTTAAAATAAAGATATAGTGAATATTTATAGCTTAGAAAAGGAAAATAAAAAATGATACATTTTATTTTATTACTGATTATTAAGCAATACAGGTACTATGAGTTAAACTGTGTTCCCCAAAAAGATATGTTGTATTCATAACCCCGGGTACCTCTGAATGTCACTTAATTTGTAAATAAGGTCTTTGCAGATGTAATCAAGTTAAAATGAGGTTATATTGGATTCGGATGGACCCTAAATCCAATGAATGATACCTTCATAAGAAGAAGGAGATTGGATAGACAGGTACAAAGTACAAAAGGCCATGTATCAAGGAAGGCAAAAACTGGATGCAGCCACAATTCAAGAAATGGAAATGGAAGGACTGCTACCAGCCACCAGAAGCTAGGAAGACAGCGAGGAAGGAGTCTTCCCCAGAGCCTTCAGAGGGAGCATGGCCTTGCCAACACCTTCATTTCTGGGCTTCTAGCCTCCAGTAAGGTGAGAGAATAAATTTCTGTTGTGCAAGTCAGCCATTTTGTGATACGCAGTATTAGGAGTTCTAGAAAACTACTAGAACAGATAAGATGAAACAGTATTAAAATTAACCCAGTATTCCTAAAATGGCATCATAGATTAAAAAGTAAAATAGTAGAAAGTGTAGAAGAAATCAACAAAAGGTTTGGAAGAAAATGTCTAAAACAAATGTAAATGAGATGGTCCTCAAAATAAACAGACAGCATGTAAATCAATAATAATAAGCCTCCTGTGGGGCGCCTGGGTGGCTCAGTTGGTTGAACTGCTGACTTCAGCTCAGGTCATGATCTCATGGCTCGTGAGTTCAAGCCCCACGTCAGGCTCTGTGCTGACAGCTCAGAGCCTGGAGCCTGCTTCAGATTCTGTGTCTCCCTCTCTCTCTCTGCCCCTCCCCGCTCACATTCTGTCTCTCCCTGTCTCTCAAAAATAAATAAATATTTAAAAAATAATAATAAAATAATAAGCCTCCTGTTACTTTCTCCTTAAGAGAATGATAGTAAAAATTTCATTTAACATCAAAACTTAAAACTTCAACATTTAGTGTGAAAACTTTGTAAGAAAAAGTAAAAGTGAATTTAAAAGAAAATTCCATCCCCAAGGTGAAGAACTAATTAAGGAAATTAAAACAAACACACTTCACTTATGTATATATAGTCTTCTTTGAACTTCCTTAAAACATCAAAATAGTGACTGCCAGAACAACCGTGTTGCAACGTAGGAGGCTAAAAATAAAAACAAACTTGTTCTGAATACTACCTAGCTGGCTTTAGGAAGTGAACTTGTTACTTAAACCTATATATTTTATTACAAGTTTGATTAAAGTTAAGAAGTAAAGCTTTTTCTAAGTATCATCTGAATCTTAAATCCCATTAAAAAATACTCAATTTTTAAAAATCCAACTACCCTAGAAGATCAGTATAGTTTATCATCTATTAATTTTTAAAATAAGAGTTAAACAGTCTCCAAGTACTTTTGTTCAAAATTATTTTTCCAAAACTAGAATACGTTGAGTATCTATAATAATGTCAACACCAATTCCAATATGTAGGATTTATGTTTCAGAGCTTCTCTGCATGTCTATTTGCACCAAAACTTCTAAAAAGGAATTCGTGAAGAAGAGGAGGAGGAGGAGGAGGAGGAGAAAACAGGCACCGGTGGGTGTTTGACACAGTAAAAAAAAAAAAAAAAAAAAAAAAGCCTGTCTTCGGTGCAACTATGAATACATTTGATATCCCCTACTCTTGAACCACTTCTGAGCCACTGTTTACTTACTACAGAAAACACAATGAGCAAAAAGGGATGGTGCTGTTTCACCAAACACTACAGAAAACCTGAGGGACATATGCACTATATTATAAATCTATTTAAAAATATAAAAGACTAGACACAAAGATGTGTACTTTGCCAATACTGATTTACCAAAGACAAGTTTTTCTTTTCAACTTGATCAAATAGAAAAACAGGCTTTGTTATATTAGTTACCTATTGGTGTTGTACAGCCAACTGCCCCAGTACTCAGCAACTTACAACAGCAAAATTTGTTGTTACACAGTTTCTGATTGTCAGGAATCTCTGAGCAGCTCAGCTGAGTGGTTTCTGCTCAGAGTCTCCAGGATAAGAGGTCTCCATGCAGCTGAACTCGAGGATCCGCTTTCAAGCTCAGTCCCTCAACATGGCTCTTGGCATGTGATTCAGTTCCCCATAATATGGGCTTGTGACAATACTGCTAGAGTCTCCTCATGGACCCAAATGAAGATAAAGGCTAAATGTTTTATATGAACTAATTTCAGAAGTGACATACCACTGGGTGGCTCAGCCAGTTGAGTGTCTGACTTGATTTTGGCTCAGGTCATGATCTCACGGCTCACGGGCTGAAGCCCCAAGTCGGGCTCTGCGCTCACAGCAGGCTCACGCAGCCTGCTGGGGATTCTCTCTCCCTCTCTGCCCCTCCCCTGCTCTTTTGCACTGTCCTGCGCATAGTCTCCTTCACCCCTCAAAAATAAATAAAGTAACTTAAAAAAAAAAAAAGTGATAATATACCTTCACTTCTGTGGTACTTTACCAATCACACAGAATGGAATGGGGAGGAAGGGAATTACACAAGCACGGGGGTGCCAGGACAGAAGGTCACTGGGCCATTTGGGATGCTAACATAAGCCTTTGAACTTCGTTTAGATAAAGGAGATATTCCACTTAGTAAAGTTATAACTTTTAGAAAAGGTAACTACCTAAAGTTATAAGACAGATAATACTATTTATGATAATGCTATTTACTATGTTGCAGTTATATTTTTTAGTCCTTTGATAAAAAAAGTATTTCATTTAGTATGAGTTAACTGAAATTATTTTTTTAATTTGTCAAGATTTCAAATTCATCACTTTCACATTAACGTATGCAGGTATGAAAATCTGGAATAAATAAGAACCTGTAAATAGTGCTGTTACTCTTCAAATTCATATTTGGGGATAAAAAAAAAACTTTAAAGAATGTGTTAATTCTAATTCAGTAAGATAACTCATTGCAAATGATTCTTAGTTTATGTATTTAAAAAGAAAAACATATTTCTCCTAAATAACTTAAAATTAGTTCATAACATTCTTTTCTGATTAACTTGCTACACAGCAAAACTGCATCTATAAGCCTACTACATTCATGTTTAACATTAACTTGTTTAACATACAAGTATGTGCATATGTATTTGAAAGTAAACTACTTTAAAAATACACAGCATTAAATAAGTAACAGCATGAATACAAAAAATATCATTTATAAGGACTCAATATTTATGGTTTGAAAAAATAATATCCATTAACAAATGGATATTACTAAATACAAAATATATAAAATGTTAAAAAGTATAAAACATTTAAAATGCTAATAATAAATAAATGTGTTAAATACATTAAAGGAATTTAAAGTATTCTTACTATAATCACAAAGGCAGTATCTTACAAGCAATAAAAAAAATCACCAAACAAAGAGTGATAAATACATTTACACACCACTAAATATTTTGAGATGGGCGTAATGCATTTGGGACTTTTAGTACCAACCAAGGCAGAGTAAGCCCACTGTAGCCAATTTCTCTCACTGTGAGTTTACTCAGAGGACAATATCAAAAACAAAAAGGAAATGTCTGAGGAATCTGAAAAGTAAGGAAAAACAGTCATTATGGAAAGGAAATTCAAAATTTAAAAGAAGTAACCAAAACAGGAGTGAGAGTACCATTTCTTTTCTCCCATGCAAGCCAAAGCCAGAACTCAATCAGCAAAAACTGAGGAAAATCCCTGTGTTTCTGACCATAAGATTGGTAAAAGGCATTTCTGCAAGTCACAGGGTTGAGAGTAATCTTTATTTTTTCTTTTGTTTTATTCTTGTTCTCTCTCAACTTTTCCCCATGGTGGGCTTCCATCACAGAGCTACAGCAGTATGGCAGGCTAATATTCCTACACAAACTCCATTTCTGTGGTCATAAAAAGGAGTAACTCATCTGTAGAGAAACCCCAACTTTCTTGGTAAAGCCTCAGTAAAAAAGGGAGACAAAGAGTGTGGGAGGAACCTGGAAAGGAAAGCACTGGAGAAGATCCCACATTCTGTGTATGAACAGGCCTAAGTCTTATATGTGCAAGATGGACACAAAGCCTTGTGCATTGAACTACAACTGAAAAGACAACTCAATTTCCAGATTAACCCCTGAATGGCGTATGCATGAAACAAACCAACGCAGCACAGCAGAGGTTTGAAAACCACCCTGGCAATTCAACTATCACTCATACAGAAAGCAAGATGGAATCTAAACCGCCGATCACCTACCTAAACAAAACGAAACAAAAAATATTCTCCAGATAATCTGAACAGAACCCAGAGTCTTACAAAATATAATATTCAAAATGCCCAAGATACAACCCATCAATTTCTCGGTACAAATCCAGGAAAATGTGAAAACTTTTCAAATGAACATATCATCAACAAAAACCAATTGTAAAATCTAGATGTTGGAATTAGGCAACAGATTTTAAAGCAACTACTGTAACTGTGCTCCATGGGGGTAAAAGGTAAATACATTTAAAATTAATAGAGACAGAAATACTGAGTATAAATACAGGAACTATAAAATAAGAATCAAATGAAAATTTTAGGAAAAATACAGTAACCTGCATAAGTCACTGAACTCAATCAGTATCAAACTGAAGATAAAAGGATAAGAATCCAAAAGAACACAGAAACTACTTAATGTAAAGAAGAGAAAAGATATTGATATCAAAAGAACAGAGTCAAGGGGACCTGTAAGACAAAATGAGAAGGTCTAACATATAATTGGAATCTCAGAGGAAAGGAAAAAGAGATTACTGCTTTGATGAATACCTAACAAAATAGATTCAGAAGAATAAAAAAGGGATTCAGGGATAAAAAGCAACATTATATACTGAGAAAAGGGTCAATTCACCAAGACAACAATTATAAATGCTTAAGACCCTAACAATACCACTTCAAAAAAATCAAAACAAACAAAAAACAGAGGCAAAACAATAGTCTTCCATAACCAAAAGTAGAAATAAAATCATATTTCAACATTCTTTTTTTTTAGTATTTTTATTTATTTTTAATATTTTTAATGTTTATTTATTTTTGACAGAGAGAGGGAAAGACAGAGAATGAGTGGCTGAGGGGCAGATAGAGAGGGAGACACGGAACTAGAAGTAGGTTCCAGGCTCTGAGCTGTCAGCACAGAGGTGGACACGGGGGCTTGAACCTATGAACTGTGAGATCACGACCTGAGCTGACATGGAACGCTTAACCAACTGAGCCACCCAGGAATCCCTAAATATTTTTACTTATTTTTAAGAGAGAGTGCAAGCAGGGGTGGGTAGAGAGAGAAGGGGTCAGAGGATCCAAAGTAGGCTCTGCGCTCACAGCAGCGAGACCGATGTGGGGCCCAAATCCACAAACCGTGAGATCATGACCCGAGCTAAAGTCACACACTCAACCAACTGAGCCACCCGGGTGCCCCCCAGATTTCAACATTCCTAATAATCAATAGAACAAGGAGACAAAACACACACACAGAGCAAAAATATAGAAAACAAACAAAAAAAAAAAAAACCAAAAACAAACTATCAAGTTTGATCTAAATGACACTCACAGAACACTCCAATGGAAACTACAGAATCTTTTCAATGCACCTGGATATTTACCAAGGCAAATCATATTCTAGACCATAAAAGAAATCATAACAAATCTAAAAGAATTAAACTTAGGGGTGTCTGGGTGGCTCAGTTAAGCGTCTGACTTCAGCTCAGGTCATGATCTCACAGTTTGTGGGTTCGAGCCGTGCATCAGGCTCTGTGCTGACAGCTCAGAGCCCGGAGCCTGCTTCGGATTCTGTGTCTCCCTCTCTCTTTCTGCCCCTCCCCAGCTTGCACTCTGTCTCCTTCTCTCTCAAAAACACTAAATAATACATTAAAAAAAAAAAAAAAGAAAGAAAAGAAAGTAATATAAAATATATTCTCTTACTAGAATTAAGCTATAAATCAAAAACCGAAAGATTTCTGAAAACTTTAAGCAAAGTTGGGAATGTCAAAACACATTTAAAAATAATTCTTAGCTAAACACGAGAACACAAAAGAAATCAGATGTACTTTTAAGAGTGAATGAACAAGTAGATACATTATATGAAAATTTGAGGGATCAGCTGAAGTGGTGCTTAAAGGGAAATATATACCAGAAAATATTTATATTAGAAAAGATACAAGACTCAAATCAGTGACATAAATCTCAACCTTGACAAAACTGTAAAAAAGGAAATCCCACTCAAAGCAAATTTTAAAAGGTAATGAAGAAAAGTTAATGAACAAACATTAAAACGAAACTAAAACTAACAAAAGAAAAATCAATAAAATCAAAAGTTAGATATTTGAAAAAGATTATTAAAATTGATACACTTAATGCCACACTGACCTAAATACATAAACAATGGATCAGAGAGAGAACACAAAATACCAGTTCCAGAAAGATATAAACTACCAAAGCTCATTCAAGAAGAAATAGATGAACTGAATAGTCCTACATCCAGTAAAGAATTAAATTCTTATGTCACAGGGATAAAAGCTATACCACAGGGGACATAGTCAATGGGACTGTAATAGCACCGTACAAGTGACAGTAGCTACCTTTGTGGTGAGCACAACATAACATAAAGATGTTGAACCACCATGTTGTACACCTGAAACTAATGGAACATGGTGTGTCAACTACACCTCAATTACAAAAAAATAAATTCTTAGTTAAAACCTTCAAACAAAGAAAACTGCAGGCCCAGTAAGCCTCAACGACAAATTATATGGAAGATTTATGAACCAAACAACAGTAATTCTAAATAATCACTTCCGTCTCTACCTCCCACAAAACAAGAGAAATCATTTTACGAGGCCACCATTATCCTGACACAAAAGCCACAACAAAATTTATAAGAATAGAAAAATAAAGGCCAATACCCCCTCATGAATATAGATGCAAAAATATTTTTAAAAAATTAATTCAGCAAATCAAACATAGCAATACAGAAAGGAGATAATACATCATGGCCAAAATGAGGTTTGTCCTGGGAATATAATTCTACTTCAAGATATGAAAATGGATCATTATAGCTCAGGACATTAACAAAAAAAAGAAGAAAAACAATATAATCATCTCAAGAGATAACAGAAAAATCATGATAAAATTCAACATCCTTTCACGATAAATATTCCTGGCAAACAGGGAAGAGAATTTCCTTAACCTGAAAAAACATGTCCAATAAAAGCCTAACCCTAAAAATATCCTATTTATGTTGAAAGACTATAAGCATTCCCCACAAGATCAGGACAAGGCAAGTATGTTTGCTGTCACCACTGTATACACCATCATTCTGCAAATTCTTGCAAGTACAACAAAACAAGAGAAAGTAGGAAGAAAAGAAAAAGAAAAGAAAAAAAGAAATGGACACACTTTGGAAACAAAAAAGGATTAGTGGCTCTCGTGGGGCAACCAGATCAGGTGGAAGTCAGTGGCACGGGCAGTGAAAGAGTTCACCCAAGACAGAATAAAAATGACAGAGGTGTCTTAAATACACTGCAAGGAAGCAGCAGGCAGGACAGCAAAGGAGAGGCTATCTACCAGAAGGCAGTGGTGGGGGGTTGTAGTTATGGGGGCAGTGAGGAGGTATTAGAACACACAGCATTTTCCTTTTTTGGTAACTGTGCCTGATTGTAAGTAGTCCATTGGTCAATTAGAGCTTATGCCTATTTTGAGGTGGGTTGCCTAATAAGCCTGTTTGCATTCAGCCCAGCAGTCACTGTGGGACCTTTTACATGATACAAGTTTTCCACTGCTCAAGTCTGTTGCCTAAAAGTGGCCTCTACAACTCTGCTGACATGACTGGCCCTCCAGTTTGGAATCTCCAAACATAATCTCTTAAAAATAAAGAGAGACTTTTGGCAAGTTTGTTGAAACAAACAAAAAAAAAATATATATATATATATATTTTTTTAATATATATATATATATTTTTTTTTTAAACGTTTATTTATTTTTGGGACAGAGAGAGACAGAGCATGAACGGGGGAGGGGCAGAGAGAGAGGGAGACACAGAATCCGAAGCAGGCTCCAGGCTCTGAGCCATCAGCCCAGAGCCCGACGCGGGGCTCGAACTCACAGACCGCGAGATCGTGACCTGAGCTGAAGTCAGACGCCTAACTGACTGAGCCACCCAGGCGCCCCCCAAATTTATATTTAAATATCAATTGTTTTTCTACAAACTAGTAAACAATGAATGAATACTAATGTGTTTTAAACATTTTCAATAGCACCAAAACCAAACTATTTAGTTGTAATAATGTGCAGGGTTTGTATGCAGAAAACTATAAAACTGTTAAAAAAAAATTTAAAGCCTAAAATTGGAAAGATAAACCATGTTCATGGAATGAAGTCTCAATATATTAAGATATCAATTTTTCCAAAAATGATCTACAGATTCAATACTATCCTAATCAAAATCTCAACAGGATTTTCCATTGGTACTGGCAAACCTGATTCTAAAACACATATGCAAGAGCAGAAAAAGTAAAGAGCTAAAACCATTTTTTAAAAAAATGGAAGACTACTTGACTTCAAGAGTTTCTATAAAGCTATAAATCAAGACAATGTGTTACAGGAAAAAAAAAAAGAAACAGATCAATATAGAATCTAAAAAATAGACACCCTTCTATCAGAAATGGACAGAACCAGCAGTAAGAAATCAGTAAGGACATAGCTGAATTCAAAACACCATCATTCAAATGAATATAAACGGTATTTACAGGCTATCTAATTAGAATATACATTCTTCTCAAAGTCACATGAGACGTTCAGCAAGACAGACCAAAATGTGGGTTCTGAACATATCTTAACAAATTTAAAAGAGAAATTAAATAATGTATCTCTTAGACCACAATGGAATTAAACTAGAAATCAGTAACAGAGAGATAGCTAGAAAATTCCATAATGCCTAGAGATTAAACAACACACTTTTTTTTTTTAATGTTTATTTATTTTTGAGAGAGCAAGCAAGCAGGGGAGGGGCAGAGAGAGACGGGTACAGAGGATCTGAAGTGGGCTCAGCGCACACAGCAGCAAGCCCAACACGGGGCTGGAACTCATGAATCGCCAGATCATGACCTGAGCTGAAGTCAGAAGCCTGACCGAACCACCCAGGCACCCCTAAACAATACATTTCTAAATAACACATAAGTAAGAAATCTCAAAAAAAATTCTCGAATATTTTGAAATAAATGAAAATTAAAATATAACTTATCAAAACTTGTGAGATCCAGCACTCCAATAGGGGCATTTATAATAACATTAAATGCATATATTAGCAAAGAGAAAAGATCTACAATCAATAATCCAAGCTTCCATCTTAGGAAACTAGAAAAAGAAGTGCAAATTAAAACCAAAGAAAGCAGAAGAAAAGAAATAATAAAATAAAATTCACCCTAAAATTCATACGGGATCTTCGTTGACCCTAAAAAGCTAAAACAATCCTGAAACAGAAGAAGACAGATGGAGGACTCACGCTTCCTCATTTCAAACGAAGCTACAGTCATCAAAACAGTATGGTAGAAAAAACAGACCAACCAACAGAAAAGACTCTAGAAATAAACCCCTGAAGATATGATCAAATGATTTTTGACCTTTTGAAAGGTGCCAAGACCTTTCAATGAGGGAAGGACAATCTTTTCAACAAGTGGTACTAGGAAAAATGGATTTCCGCATGTAAATGAATGAAGTCAGACGCTTACTTTTCACCATACACAAAAGTCACCTCAAAATGGATCAAACACATGTAAGAACAAAAATTATAAAACTCTCAGAAGAAAACAAAGGGCAAGATCTTCATTACATTTGGCAATGACTCACTGGATATGACATCAAAGGCATGGGCAACATAAAGAAAATTAGACAATTTGGACTTCATCAACATGAAAAACTTCTGTGCATCAAAGCACACTATGAACAAGTCACATATCTTATGAGGGATTAATATCCAGACTATCCAGGGGCGCCTGGGTGGTTCGGTTGGTTAACCTCACCTCAGGTCATGATCTCACGGTTCGTGAACTTGAGCCCCCATGTTAGGCACTGTGCTGGCGATGCAGAACCTGCTTAGGATTCTCTCTCACCCTCTCTCTGCCCCTCCCCACACCGTGCCCACAGGCACTCTCTCTCTTGTCTCTGCCTCTCTCTCTCCCTCTCTCTCTCAAAATAATCAAACAGTTTTAGAATATATATCCAGACTATCCAGAGAACACCTACAATTCAACAGCAAAAAAAAAAAAAATAATAATAATTTAAAAATTGGCATAGATCTTGAATAAACATTTCTCCAAAGAAGATATACAAATGGCCAATAAGCACATGAAAAGACACTCAACATCACTATGATTAGGGCAATGCAAAGCAAAACCACAATAAGATACCCCTTCACACCATTAAAATCATTACCAGGAAGGAAGGAAATAACAGGTGTTGGTGAGGATATGGAGAAACTGAAACAGTTAGGCACTGCTGGTGGAAATGTAAAATGGTGCAGCCACTATGGAAAACAGAATGATGTTTCCTCAAAAAATTAAACATGTAAGTACCATATCCAGAAAGTCCAGTTCTGAGTATATACCCAGAAGAACTAAAAACAGGACATAAAAAGATAGTTTGTCACTCACGTTCATAGCAGCATTATTCATAATAGCCCAAAAGGTAGAAGTAACCCAAATGTATGTCTACAGATGATGAATGGATAAACAAAATGTGATACATTCATAGAATACATTATAATTCAGCCTTGTAAAAGAAATTCTGCCATTTGCAACTACGTGGATGGAACTAGAGGCTATTATGCTAATTGAAATTAGTCAGAGAAAGACAAGTATCATAGGACGTCACTCATATGAAGAATTTAAGATACAAAACAGAAGAACATAAGATACAAAACAGAAGGGAAGCAAAAATAATATAAAAACAAGGAGGGGGACAAAACATAAGAGACTCTTAAATACAGGGAACAAATTAAGGGTTGCTGGAGGGGTTACAGGAAGGGGGTTGGGCTAAATGGGTAAGGGGCATTAAGGAGGACACTTGTTGCGATGAGCACAGGGTGTTATACATAGGGCATGAATCACTGGAATCTATTCCTGAAATCACTGTTGCACTATATGTTAACTAACTTGGATGTAAATTAAAAAAATAATTAATTAATACATTAATTTAATTTAAAAAAATTCTGATACATGCTACAACATATATGAACCTTAAAGACTTTATGCTAAGTGAAATAAGCCAGTCACAAACAAATACTGCATGATTCCACTCATACGAGGTAGTTACGAGTAGTCAAATCGATAGAGACACAAAGCAGAAAGGTGACTGCCAGGGGCTAGGTAAAGGGGAAATGAGAAGCTATGTTTCATGGGTAGAAAGTGTCAGTTTTGACGATATGAAAAAAGTTCTATGGACTAAGGGCAGTGAAGACTGCAACATCATGAATGTACTTAATGCCACTAAACAGTACTTAAAAACAGTTAAAATGCTTCATTTCATGTTACATATATTTTAAAACAATTTAACATGAATAAATAGCTTTAAAAATCCTTTCCTACTTAAATTGTTTCCATTGAAACAATTCCAGAGAAAGACTCTGACCAGTCAAGACCTTTGAATAAATATTACTCTTCAGTACTAAAATACAAGTATTCAACTCAATAAAGGCTATCCTCAGTATACTATTAAAAAGTACATTTAGGGGTGCCTGGGTGGCTCAGTCGCTTGAGTGTCCAACATCGGCTCAGGTCATGATCTCGCGGTTCATGAGTTTGAGTCCCGTGTCGGGCTCTGTGCTGATGGCTCGAAGCCTGGAGCCTTCTTCAGATTGTGTGTCCCTCCTCCACTCATGCTTGCTTGCTCTCTCTCTCTCTCGCTCTCTCTCTCTCTCTCTCTCTCTCTCTCTCTCTCTCTCTCAAAATAACCATTAAAAAGGGTAAACAACTTGCTACTTTTTGATCTTTTGGGGGGAAATCCAGATATGTTCATTTCCCTTTTACAAAATAGGGCATGCACTATCATTATGAAATAAACTTTTCAACACTAGAGTTATCTCTGCTAGTCTATAAGTTACATGCAAAAAAGGAGGGCAAAAAAATTAAGGCTATTAACTATAAAGTTAAAGAAATCTGTTAACAGGGCTTTAGAAATCTAATGGTGAGAAGAACCAGGCCAAAACAAAACAGTATGGACAACTGAAAAAATGAATAGTAAATATGGATATATAAGAAAAAACAGAAGAGGTCAATTAAATTTGCAGGGGAAAAAAATGAAGAACTCTTGCCTTGAAATATGATAAACTTCACTAAAAGACTTTAGCATACACTAGAAATTTAATATCATTTAAAACAGAGACAGGTCTAAATATTTCATCAAAAAAAGTTGACTTGATGGTATATATAAAGGAATTGGTTATAAAAATGTCACCATGTGACATGAATCCAGAAAAAATTATTATAATGAAGATACAGTATATTCATTTTTCTTTCACTCCAAAAGATAGATTTTTGTGCTTAGATTAGTTTTAGAATAATAATCACAAAGGACTGCCACAAGTTTTAATAAATATCTGTATCTCTGCCAGTAAAAGGAATTAAGTTGGGTATAAGGAAGTGAGGAAAAGTAGGAGAGGAGATTCAGATTGTACCTTTTGCATCATCAGAACCTGAAGCCAAGAGTTTAGGATCCATCAAATTAAAGTCAACACTCCAACACCTTTTCTCATGTTCCTGGATACAGAAGGAAGACAAAGCAGTCTCAGACAGAACATAGATGGTAAAATAAAGCAAAAAGCTTGATACCAATTTATTGCTCTGGTGGGAGGGAGAGAAAACAGGCTATGAAAACAAATGAGATGCAAAGTAGTTCCCAAACTTTTTACATATACATATTTTATTGCTTTTGGAAATTTATTTGACACATTCTATAAATGTAAAACAAGTCTGAAGAGATGCTTCAGAAAAGCATTATTTGGTATCATATAGTTATTTTTAAAAGTCTAAATTAGTGGCTAAAATTTGTAACTATAAAGCATATAAACCCCTACAATTATTAAGAAAGTAAAAATGTGGTTCTTAAAACAAGTAAACTAGTATCCTTATTTACCTGATAGACCTTTGACCTCTGTCCTGTGAATCCATCCCATAGGATGACAGTGCCTTCATAATCACTGCTGGCTAACAGATTCTTATGGTAACTACTCCAACTGATACAGCTGAAAGAAAGAAAGATAGTTAAGCCTCACTTCATGTAAAAGTAAGTAACAATGAATACAAAGAATGTCGATGTGTTCAGAAAAGATTGGAACCCTTTTTAAATGGTCTACATGACTTCATAATCCTTAATCTGCCAACAACATATTTGGGAAAAAATATATCAAATAACTCCCACGTTATTCTACTGAACTACCAAGTAACAACCCTTACCACTATTCACACTGTTCACTAGCCAAAAGATGGACATAAGCCTACAGCTGCCACTGGCCATCTTTCATACATGAGTAAAGCAGATCTATGAGTGAAAACAGAAAGCCAACAGGGCACAAAGCATGCCACAGCTGAAAGACAGAGACTTAATCAAATTGTACAGGCCCCTGTATCAAGTTGTGCTGAATCAGATACACTAATAAACTAATTTGAATTGGGTTTCTGTACTCACATCCAAAAACAAACAAACAAACAAAAAATCTTCATATACGCTTATGACTGAAATTCCAATTGAAAGAATTTAAGTTAGAATTAAGCTTTTAACATTTACAGTTTCAGCTATTCTCAAGTGCTCCAAAACTGAGAACGCATCTAAAAATGTATGCTTTTGGTGAGACACATATGTGAATGAAGCATATGATAAAGCTAATGTATATTAAGGAAAAAGCCACTTAGAAAGCAATTAACCTAGATGATCTCAAAGCACATGAAAATAACAAAGTCTTTTGCTCTCTACTGGCTACGTTCATGCTAAATTTTAGAAACTGTTAACAGTTCATTTGCATGTTTACATATACTTACTAGATTTCTGGGAGAAATTACGTGGCAAGTTAAAAGGGCTAAATTTTAGAGTTCGATAAACCTGAGCTCAAATTCTAGCTGTGCCGCTTCACAGTTGTGGTTTGGGGTAGTTTATCACCTTCCAAACCCGTTTGCTCCAAACTGGCTTCGGGTGTGCTGACACACTGACCCTTTCAGTCTTTAGCTCATAGCTTCCAGATTTGAACGGCTTCTTCCATTTACTCCAACATCCCATAAAGTATTGCCATATTTTTACATACGTAACTGACTCAGGTAAAATAGGTATAAGGATAATTGGAAAATGTTCAAAGTTCTAAATAAATATATTATTAGATGCATTCCTTGTATTATTTGATTTTAAGCCAGTGCCTGAGAATCACTTAGGAAGCTTGTTTAAAAAAGGTAAACCCTCTAATCCACCTTTTCATTACAGTGACATTTCTTAGGAATCTTGATAATGGCCAAGTAGTATGCTAAGTGCACTGTGTCGATTTATTTAAAATATAATCCTATGAAACAGGTATTACTATTGTGGCCTCCGTTTCATAAATAAGTGGCACGACATGGTGAAGAAACTACCTGCTTGAATCCTTTCTCCTCCAGAGACTAGCTGTGTGACCTTATGCAAGTTAATTAACCTTTCTGTACTTCAGCTTCCTTGTACATAAGATGGGGCAATATCTCATAGTTAAGTCTACTTAAGATAAATCATTTAGGACAATGCTTGCCACATAAGAACTCAATAAAGTTATGTCTTATTCATGCTATTTTCTTTCCACTTAGGATAAAATAACTATAATAGATTCTCGATGACGAGCGCCACTGATGAATTAGCAGGCTCACAAACTATCAGTCTATCATTTTTAGGAATGAATTAGGAAATGAAAAGGAAAGCTATAACAAATACATTACATAAATACTGTAATACTTGCTATATTATTAACACTATTAAAATGAGCATATATACTATATACACACACATACTACATATGTGTGTAAAGTAGGTGAATTCAGGTAAAATAGGTATAATTAGAAAATGTTCAAAGTTCTAAATAAATTTATTATTAGACAGTTTCCGTGTATCATTCCATTTTAAGCCAGTGCCTATGAGAACGGTTTAGGAAGCTTGTTTAAAAAATGCAGATTCTAAGATTCCTTTGAGATTCTGGGGGGGCAGATCCGAAGTAATTCCCAGTTCCTGCATTTTTAACAGTACTCCAGGTTTGAAAAGCTCTCATTATGAACTCTAACCCTTATTGTATGAAACTTAAATATAAGGCCCTCAATGAAAAGCAGCAGAATATTCTTATGAAAAAGAAAAAACTCTTAAAACTATAAACAGTTAAAATATTTAGAGACATGTGCATTGCTAGGGGAAAAAAAAGTCCTGACTTTCAGACACTATTCATAGGCTATCGTAATCCTTTATTCAACACCCCATGGAAAGCCATTTACGACAAAGATTTTTATTTGATTAAGTGAAACAAAAAGGACTTTCATTGGTCAAACAGGAAAACACTGACTACTAACCCCTACAGGGTAAAAGCAACCGATAACTTTAAAACAGATTCTGAAGTCTCCTCTGTATACAATTCCAATGTTTTTTATAACTGAATAAGGAGTCTCACAGAAAGGTAAAACAACAAACTCATACTAATTATAGTCACTGATCGTTATACACACGCTACATGATGTCCAAAAAAATAATCTAAGTACCTGATTTTGGAATTGCAGGTCATTTCATTTTCAGGGTAGTGAATATCCACGGCATCTTGAATGACTGTGCCATATTCATAGACCTTAATCTTCTTTGTAACTCCAGCAATTGCAAAATAGTCACAATCCCGGTCAAATTCAATACTATGGAAGAAAGTGTATATTTGGTCAGGAAGACCATTTGCCTATCCCTGTGACATTTACAATGACAACAGTTCAGAGTTTTTTCTGTTTCTAAAGTCATTCTGTCTACAAGAATAAGAGCTCTACTTGAAATGCCCTCAAATTGGAGTAGGCTCTATGTCCAGATAGAGTCATTATCAAGACATAACAAATTACAAGTGGTAGAGAACTGTGCATAGCTACACAATTCTGCTTATAGATAGTTCTTTTGTTCCTAGAAACTTGACATGTTTTTCAATTCAGCTTTAGTAACCATATTACAACTTACCCAACTGTAAAGGCTAACAAGTTATATTATAAAAGTAGTGACAAAAGACTTAATGGTTTGGTATATTAAAAAATATGTCAAAAGAGAATTACCAATTAATCTTTTCATAAATTCTAACTATTTCCCTTCTACCACTTTGTGGGGATCACAGAATTTCAGTGTTTAACGTTACTTTAATAAATAAATTAGTACACAAACTCAGTTACAGAAGCAATTAAAGAGTGATGACAAAGGTTTAAAAAATGGAATCATTAAATTATCATTATGTTCCTCAAATCCATTACTAATCTCTCAAAGATGATCTGATTTATTAGCCCCCCCCCCCCAATATAGATTTCTTATGCCAAAACCAAGGGAAAAAACTAAAAATCTCCCTTCTCTTAGAATTTCTTAGGGAATTCACTCCTCTCTTACTGACTTTCTATACAAGTTCCAAAATAATATACTTCAAAGAAAAGCAGAAGACCTTATTCACCTTTATAAAACTTAATTTGGAACCTCAACAAAGGTGTTATATGACCAGTAAGAAATTTAAATGACCTAATGTGAAATGAATCATCACATCCATTATTTCTCAACAAGTTAAGCATCTTTTCTATAAGCTTAGCCGTAAGGCCAAAGAATACAGATGAATTTTCACTGATCTACAATTAATTACACAATAATAATAGCTAACATTCACTGACCGCTAAGCATAACCACTGCACATATTAACTCATGTAATCCCCATAATAACCCTATGAGATAGGTATTATCTTTGTCCACATTTTACACATGAGAAAACGAAGGGTTAGAGGGGAAGCAATTTGCCTTAAGTTAATCAGCTAGTAAGTGGATAAGACAATATGTTAATACTCTGCATATATCAAGTAGTCGTTAAATGCATATAAATACCGACATGGCATACTTTTCTTTCTGGATTACCTGTGATATCCTGTTACAGAACAGTTAATGATTAGTTAATAATTTAGTAAAATGCTTGCTAAGCTAATGATGACGAATAAAAGAAATAGGTACACAGAATATTTCATACAAAAACACTTTGAGATGTTCACTTTTCAATACAGCTTTAAATCCTTTATTTTATAGCATTTAAAATAATTTCATTCCATGTCACTGACTATAGCACAAATCAGCAAATACTCCCTCCAATAAAATATGACTATGTGGCAATGCAATGCATTTATTTGTACAACAACTGAAACCAAACTGCTGACTCAGTGTTCCCCTGCACCATGGATTCTAATGCAGCATAACTATGTCGATGCAACTATTCATCTATCCTGACTCAATTTATACCCACAGGCTAATGTCACTGAAGGAGAAATATTATTGTGTCCGACAAAGAACAGTTATCAGAACTGAAATCCCATCCTTAACTTAAAAGGCTGGGTATGGCTGAGACCCCAAGGAAGAACTAGTTAAATTATCTCTAAATACTTTTACTACACCTACAAACAGACATGGCAATAAATCAACAGTATTCCAGTGTTACACCAGAAAAAAACAGGCCACTTCCAAACTATATGTTTTTAAGAAAAAATAAATTTAAACACTAGATTATTAAAATAACAGTCCAAAGACACTGCAGTGAGAAAACTTCCATATGAATAAAAATGCTATCTGTCAAAAGAATTGATTTGATGATGTAAATAAGTTAATAAATCTATTATTTCTTCTGTTGCTACACTGTTATTCAAGACACCTCTCTTTTTTCAACAAAGGTTATTATTTAGCTGCATTAGCTAATTCTTACCTCTCATGCTAAAAAATCAACTTTATATTCTGACTTTATTGTTATTTTCTTACGTCCTGGTTATGTTTTGTTTTTAAATATTGGGATATCAAGGATCTGTACAGTATTCTTTTTTAATATTCTGGGATACTGAGTTTCTTTATAATTTAAAAACAATAAAATTCTAATAGAAATGCTGATCAGAAAGTAAAAAAATATCTCTAGTGAATTTTTTTGGTTTTTTTTGTTTTTGTTTTTGTTTTTTTTTTTGAGAGAGAGAGAGAGCGAGCGCATGAGAGCGAGTGGGGGAGGACAAAGGGAGGGAGAGAGAGAATCCCAAGCAGGCTCTCTGCTGCCAGCGCAAAGTCCAACATGGGGGTTGAGTCCACTAACTGTGAGATCGAAACCAAGAGTCAGAGGCTTCACCAGACTGAGCCACCCAGGTGCCCCTCTAGTAAATTTTGATAAAAAGGGAAAGGAAGACAAACAGCTGCCTTTGAAAAAAAAAGAGAAGTACTGCCACATTACTACGACTCAGGATTTAGGTACTTCCAAACGCTGAACCGTTTGTTCTCAATCTTTAACAGATTTAATCATATCTGATCCCAAACAAACATAATTAGATTCTAAAAACATCTCATGTAACAACTCAAATGAACAATGTAGTTTTCAGGTACAGAGAGAGCTTTTCAGAGCTACTCCAAAATGGATGGCCTCTTATCTCACAATACAGTATTTCAGCTGCCTTAATTATGAAATCTGATAACCTAAACAAAAACAATAAACAGTGACTAAACTGAAATAAAAAGTAATTCATTGATGTGCAATTAAATTCAAAAAAATTTGTACTAAGTTTCACTTGTTATACAAAATTCATTTCTGCTATTCACTATCACCAGTAATTCTTTTTAAGTTTATTTATTTTGAGAGAGAGAGAGAGAGAGAGAGAGAGAGAGCGTGCGAGCAGGGGATGGGCGGGAGAACCCCAAGCAGACTCCACGCGTTGAGCAGAGCCCAATGCGGGGCTCAAACTTAGAAACCGTGACATCCTGACCGAGCCAAAATCAAGAGACAGACACTTAGCCGACCTAGCCACCCTGGCGCCCCTATCACCAGTAATTCTTTTTTTTTTTTTTTTTTTATATACGTTTTTTTATTTTTGAGACAGAGAGACAGAGCATGAACAGGGGAGGGTCAGAGAGAGAGAGGGAGACACAGAATCGGAAACAGGCTCCAGGCTCTGAGCTGTCAGCACAGAGCCCGACGCGGGGCTGGAACTCACGAACTGCGAGATCATGACCTGAGCCGAAGTCGGACGCTTAACCGACTGAGCCACCCAGGCACCCCTCACCAGTAGTTCTTAAAGCAAGTGGTTTATGAAAGTTTACTGCAATGATAAATTGAGTTTCACAGAACTTTTTAAAATTTCAAAATACACATGGGGCGCCTGGGTGGCTCTGTTGGTTAAGCAACTGACTTCGGCTCAGGTCATGATCTCATGGTTGGTGGGTTCGAGCCCCGCATCAGGCTCTGTGCTGACAGCTCGGAGCCTGGAGCCTGCTTCGGATTCTGTGTCTCCCTCTCTCTGCCCCTCCCTCACTTGTGCTCTGTCTTTCTCTCTCAAAAATAATAAAATGCAAAAAAAAAAAAAATTTTTTTTTAATAAAATTTCAAAACACACAAACATTTGCTTTGAAAAATATTAATGGGGACTTATTTTAAACATGGAAACAAACTGCCTTTTTCTTTCATACTTGGACTGTTTCAACTGTTTTTAAAAGTGATTTATTTAAACAGTTTAAAATGCTAATTCAGCTGTAGGAAACTGCCTATAGTCTTTGTCAAAAGGGCCATCAGTCAAGTGATTGAGCCTCCAGGCAAGAGACCATCCAGGCACAGGACAGCTGATTAACGCATACCTCTAGTACAGTGTGGCACAAAACAATGCAAAGATGGCAATATCCCAAGAAGGGAATTTTTTCAGTGCTCCCACTGTGTCATACTGTTTTTGCAATTAAAAAACAAGTATTAACAAAGTGGATTAATATCCCAAACACTAGAATCCTATTTATCAAAAGAAAATGTAAAGCGAACACAGTTGTTAGAAGTCTAATTCATCACCATGATAGTGTGCCTCAAGAGATAGAGGCTGCTATTATTTCAAGGAAACAAAGAAATTGGCCATTTTAACGAAAAGAAATAGGCAGATCTTTAAAGAATACAAATACAGGTAAAGTAAATAAGAATTGATGTTATTCCACGGACTTTCTCCCAAATCAATCAATAATAATAGCTAAACCTTCCATACCATAGATAATACTATGTATAAAGCACTGCGTTAAGCACCTCACATAAAAATAAATTTACTCTTCAAATCTCCACTGTATACATAAGGAAACTAAGTTATACCGATGTTAAGTAATTTACCCAGACTTCACCAGATAATTCAAATTCAAGCAATCTGGTTCCAGAGTCTATGCTCTCAATCACTATGCAAAACTTCCATTTTAATGAGAACACAAGAACTGGTTTTCAAAGAATATATACAAAGACAAAATAAACAATAATAACATAGTTACACATACTATATTATATACATGATAGTAATAAATGATATATTCATCCTGTGTAACAGGTTAAACAGAGGGAGATAAAAAGAGTAAGGTAGTCTCACAGGGTGTATAATTACTGGGAAAGATTACAATACAGTATCAGCAAATGCCAAATAATGATGAAAGATGCTACAGAAATTCAGGAGTCACTGATTACTGAGGCCTACTGGGAGAAAGTGGATGATGCATGAATAGTCTCACCCATCAAATATCCAGCATGCCTGTTTTTTTTAATGTTTATTTATTTGTTTTTGAGAGAGAGAAAGAGAGAGAGAGAGTGTGTGTGCACGTGTGGGCATGTGGCAAGTGGGGGAAGGGCAGAGAGAGAGGATAACCGAGAATTCCAAGCAGGCTCTATGCTGTCAGTGCAGAGCCCGACATGGGGCTCGAACTCACAAACTGTGAGATCATAACCTGAGCTGAAAGCAAAAGTCGGACGCTTAACTGACTGAGTCACCCAGGCGCCCCCCAGCATGCCTGTTATCTGCCAAATGCTGACCTAGCTGATGGAAATAGGATGTTAAAAAACCAGAACACAACATTTGAGAAATTCACAGAAATATGAATTAGGCATGCATTAACACTAACCCAGACTAGTGCAATAGCTTCTGTAACAGTCTGCTACTCCTGCCTTTCCTCTTTTCTAATCCATTTGAAGAACTGATAAAAAGGTAAATTTTCAAAAACACAGCTCAGCTCTGTCCACATAATTTTCCTCATTTACTACCATGTAAAATCAATACACCCAATTATTACTGAAGATTCACCACAAACAGGCCTGAATCCCTTCTTAAAACTTTTTAAAAATATGTATATAGGCAATGGTTCAAAGAGTGCACAAAGAAAAGCAGAGTCTTCCTCCAAATCCTGCCAAATAAAGCACCCAATCACCTCCCTGGAGGCAACCAATAATTCCAGTTTATGTACCCTACTAGCATTACCCTGTGCATGAACAAGCATCTGTGTATTCATAGTTTTATTACTTAAACACATGGGGCGAAATCATACATATTGACTTACACCTTGCCCCCTCCACAGTATCTTGATAATCATTTCATATCAGTACATATTAGGGCAACCTCATTTTTTCCCCAGTGATTGTAGAGAATTCAAACATATGTATGTATCATAACTTAATCAGTTTATCAATTACTTTCTGATCTTTCACTGTTAAGTAATCCTGCAAAAAATACCCTCCTATGAGGGTCCTTCTTTCATATATTTGCATATATTCTTGAAA
The DNA here is from genome assembly GCF_023721935.1 of Panthera uncia. Lineage (NCBI taxonomy): Eukaryota > Metazoa > Chordata > Mammalia > Carnivora > Felidae > Panthera > Panthera uncia. The sequence continues at coordinate 17,452,646 of NC_064813.1, forward strand.
ATATCATGAAATTTACCCTAGAATATGAAGCGCTAGGTCAAAAGTCACATGCATTTTATTTTTTTTAATGTTTATTTATTTTTAGAGAGGGAGAGAGAGAGAGAGAGAGAGAGAGACAGACAGACAGAGCATGAGCAGGGGCAGGGAGACAGAGACACAAAATCCAAAACAGGCTCCAGGCTCTGAGCTATCATCACAGAGCCCAACGCGGGGCTTGAACTCAAAAACTAGGAAATCATGACGTGAGCTGAAGTCACACACTTAACCGACTAAGCCACCTAGGTGCCCCCACATGCACTTCAATACATTTAAGTAAAGCTAAACCTCTCTCAATGCAGATAATACCACTAATAATGTCAACTTCTTTTCTAAATGTTCCTTTTACCTTCTTAATCTAATGGAAACCTGGCTCTTTGAAAAACACTGCTTCCCTTGAAGTCCTCTCACATTCCGTGGTTCAAGTAATTCTGGAAATGAAGTCTGTGTTTTCCATGCTACACACAGCTTCTTGCAGCCATTTTCACTCTCTCCCAGCTCCAAATCTCCTGTAACTTATACAACTCCTCCCGAGCCCTTGTACCAATGCAGGAGTTCTTGGCAATTTTAACTTCGCTATCACTCTCTCCAAATCTACTTTTGTCCTATTTCTTTTTTTTTTTTTTAATGTTTATTTACCTATTTTGAGAGAGAGATAGAGAGCCCACTCCTGAGAGCATGAGAGCAGGGGAAGGGCAGAGAGAGGGGATCCCAGGCAGGCTCCACACTGTCAGTAGAGCCCAATGTGAGGCTCAGTCCCATGAACCATGAGATCATGACCTGAGCCAAAATCAAGAGGCAGACACTTAAACCAACTGAGCCACCAAGGCGCCTCAGTTCTTGTCCTACTTCTTAATTAATAATCATGCAGATGATTAACTTCAACAGCCTCATCTATCAGTTTCTTGACTTTTTCTTCTCCAAAGATCTTTCACTGTGCTAACACTCCACACAACCAGGATCATACCCTAGACTTTTTCATTACTAAGAACTTCATTCCCTCCATAATCTCAATTTTGCTTTATGACATATGGCTAACAACCACTTCCAATCTTGCTAGATGACCCTCTGTGTCCAAAAATCCTTCAAGCCCTCAAGCCCGAGGGGACCTAAAAATTCACTGGTCTTAACATCACCATTATGCCATCCTCTTATGTATTCACTTTCTTCTTTACCTATCATAAATTCCATGGTCAATAGAGGACTCCCTCCCGTACAACAGTATTCGTTCACTGCTTTTAATTTTTATTTCTTGTATCTAACTTCCTTGGCAAAACTCTAATGCTAGTTACATCTAACTCCCTACCCACTCTACACTTGAACTGGCACAGATGAACACGGTGAGAGAAAAGTATACAACCATATTCTCCAGTCTCGTTTTAAATTCATCATCACTATCTTCAAGCGAGGCCTTAACACTGCCTAGTTTCATGGTAAATTTCCCTGGTACACATACTCTCCATTCAGGTTAAAAAAAAAAAGGTACACAATTTCTTCATTCTTCTCAAAATTTCCCCATCTACTTCTTCACAAAATCACTCTCAGACTGTTTCCCTCTGCAGTTTAGCAAAACTATAAAAGATTAAGAAGATAACTTCCAAAGGCTCCCACCACCACATCCCCATTTACCAGCATATGTATTCTGATACACTCTGCCAGCTCTCCATTTACTCTGAGGAAGGATGCAAGCTCCTAAACCTGACCAACGCCTCTGCTTGTGTAGCAGATCTCATCTCACCCCTGATCCAGGAATGCTTTCTCAATTCTCCTCCTCTCTCCTCTGTCATTAATTTTCCACTCTCCTACCTCTTTCCCTAAGCCTTTCAATATGTTTTTTTCAAGTAAAACACAAACAAAACAAAACATGCCTTATAATCTTTATTCCATTTTAGCTACCCCCCATTTCTTTCCTTTGCGATAGGAAAACTGAGCAAAAAAGTTATCCATACTCACTGGCTCCAATTCTTCTCCTCCCATTCTCTTTAACCTATTGGAACCAAGCTTTTCATCTTCAGCACTAGAAATGCTCTGTCAAGGTCAACAATGACCTTCAGTTTGCTAAATCTAATAATCACCTCTGATCTTATCTTACTTGAATATCAGCAACAGCTGACTTAAAGGATCACTTCCTCCTCAACAGAGTTGATTCTTCTCCTAACTAACTGGCCACTCCATCACAGTAGGCACTCACACTGTTCCTTTTACCGTCTCCACTTTCACATTCAAGTAGTCCAGAGTACAAGTATCCTTCTACCTCCTCTTTCCATCTACATGGTCTTCGGTGGAGATCTCACCTAGTTTCATGACTTTATACACTGATGATGATTCAAATGTTTATCTGGCATACCAGACCTCTCTCTACACTATTGGTTCATGCCTACTTGGCAGCTCCAATTTTCGTCTAACAGGTTTCTTAATCTGTCCTAAACTGAGTTTCTGAATACTCCACCAAGTATCTTCCTCATCTTATTAGCTAAACCCACCCCTTTCATTAATTAACAGCAACTCTTTCGGTTCAACCTTCAAAATAGAGAAGCTAACCACTTCCCAATAGCCCACTGCCACCACTCTCATCCAAGCTACCATTATCTCATGTCTGTATTATTATAATAGGCTCCATACAGATATCCCTGCTTCCATACCTGACCCTTACAGTCCATTTTCAAACAGTCAAATCATCACTATTTTGATCCGAAATCTTTTAATGGCTTCCTACCCAACCTCATAAAAAAGGCCAAGTGATAACAAAGCACGAAAGATTTGCCTCCTCCCACCTTCCTCCAGGTACATTGGCCTCATGGCAAACCTAAGAAATTCCAAATCTATTCCCATCGCAGGGGTCAATGTATCTGAGAGTACCTGAACCTGGAAGTGCTCTCTGCCCAAACATATGTATGGCGTACTCCCTCACTTCCCTCAGGTACTACCTCAAATGTTAGCTTACCACTAAGGCCATCTGTCTAATCCGTTTCAAACTGTAGCTCTCCAGTTTCTCTCTCCTTCTGCTTTATTCTTTTTCTATAAGATCTTTTTTAACTTCTACCCTAATACTTACTTTCTTCTAATACTTACCAAGTTTCACTTTTGTTCCATTCAGATATTCATTCCATCTGGAACTTATTTTAAAATATGACAGCAGAGATATAAATTTATATTTTCCAGACCATTACCTAGTTGCCCCATTTACTGAATCTCTTTTCCCCATTTATTAGAAATGCATTTTATGTGATATATACTAACTTCTTACAAGAATTTGAAACAATTGTAGACATTATCCATTCTTTATTTGTACCAAGGTTTTAATTACTGATTCATCACGACATGTGACATCTTGTAGTAATGAGTGCTCTTTCATGAATCTCTTTCTTCAGAATTTGCCTAGGTATTTTAGCAACTATATTATTCTTAAGTTTAGCACCAACTTATTTCAAATGTATCCTGATGGTATTTTCTTTGCAATCAGGTGAAATTTATACACAAGTTAAGGAAAAAGTGATATTCTTGTGATACGTAGTCTTTCCATCTAGATAGGTTATGTCTTCCTTTATTCAATTTTGTTTCTTCAGCAGAATTTTTAAATTCTTTTAGATCTTCCACATTTCCAGTTAGGTTCATTATTTTCTGTTTGAGAACTCTCCCTATTTTTCCCATTGTAATTATCCTGACTAGATTTTTTGGTCTCTTCTAGAATCAGTTCAAATCATTTATATTTCCTAGAAAATAATCCTTATCACATAAGATCCCAAGTTTGTTTACAATAAACATGAGCAAAGTAGTTTACCTTTTTTTCCACCAGTGTGCCTGTAATTATTTCCTCAGTTTCATTTCTTATTCTACATATTTACGATTTCCCCTAGTTGTACGTGATTGGTTAACTAGCCATCTGCACTTTGTTTTGAGAAGCTCATTAATGGAATAATTCTGTCTTTAATAATTCATTCTTTTTTCCTTCTATTTTCTTTAGGTTTGTGTTGTTTTTTTTTTTTTTTTTAACTTAGGCGCTTAAGTTATTTTCATACATTCCTTATCCATTAAGTACTTAAAACAATGAATCTTATTTTGAGCACTTTTAACTGTGTCCCATAAATTCTAATATATAGAAGTTTCACCAAAGTGGTTGCATTTCCACTTTGACCCTAGAGTTGCCAAATTAGTTTCTTTTTATATTTATTTATTTTCAGAGAGAGAAAGAGAGAGAAAGAGGGAGAGAGAGAGAGAGACAATGCAAGCGTAGAGGAGGTGCAGAGAGGGGGGAAACAAAGATCCATGGTGAGCTCTGCCCTGACAAATGAGAGCCCATGCGGGGCTCGAACTCACAAACTGTGAGACCATAACCTGAGACAAAGTCAGATGCTTAACCCACTGAACCACCCAGGTGCCCGCCAAATTAGCTTTTAAATTTCCATGTGGTAGGTTTTTCCTAGTTTCTAATTTTGTTACACATGTCTGCTCTTACAGTATTGTGATCAGAGAATGTTTTAATTTTCTGTAATTTGAGATGTTCTATATGATTTAGATTCTGTACATTTTCTGATATTCAACCGACACTTTAAAAGTTCTATTAAAAAGTTTTAAAGTTCTATTCTTGATACATGTTGGTGTATCGGTTCTAACTTGTTAGTAATGTTACTTAAGACTGGTATAATTGCTGTATTTTTTGCTCCACTTAATCTGTCATGGACTAAGATCTAATCTGATTTAAAGTCTACACAACTAATGTATTTATTTTCTCTTACAGTTAACAGAGAGATTTTCCAATCTATAAAGATATTTATAACTACGTAAACTTCATCATGGACCGAACTCTGATCATTAGGAAGTGTCGTGTGTGTGTGTGTGTGTGTGTGTGTGTGTGTGTGTGTGACAGAGACAAAGATTGAGGTTTAATGATTTCTAGCCTAAATTAAACGTTATTTTCAACATTCACAGCTCCAAGACTTAGGGACTCTTATATAGAACACAGATTTATGCTTCACACTGTGACCTAATGTGAAGATACTTCCCTTCTGATGGGAGGTTTACACTATTTAATCAATCACATGTTGGCTTTTATATCTGTTATTTTACTTCATGATATATATTGTTTTGGATGTATTTTCAATTAAAAAAATTTCTGATCATCTGATTTCTTTCTGCTTTCTGTGTGTTATTCTCATGAATGAGAATTGTATTTCTGTCTAGTGGCTATTTTTATGACTTTTATGAACTGCTATGGAAAGAAAGGAGTCAATGTACCTATTAAGTCTTTACTCTGAGCAAAGGACAAAGTTATTTTTGCCCTCCTTCTTCCAGTCCTGATTGATTATACTGATTCTCTTAGAATTTTTTTTCCCCAAAGATATTTATACCTCTCATCCTTTTGCAAGTGAAAAACCTATAATTATCTGAACATAGACATGAATTCCATTATACATAAAAACAATCTAGTCTTGCATTTCTAAAATTCACCAAATGTTCCAAATTTACTCATTGTAAGCAGGTTCAAGTATCTATTTATTATATTGCCTAATGCAGTCAAAGAATTTACATATTAAGATGTATATATTATTTTAAATTATTCTCCTTTTAGTTCTCCTTTATATTAGAGTTAGGGAAATAACTTTTTGAACATGTGTATTGGGAAAATCACAACACCTATTAATTTTATTTCAGAAGAGTGCCAGTGTACCAATAAACTTCATTTATGGACACTGAAATCTGAATTTCATATAGTTTACACGTCACAAAAATTATTCTTTATTTTTCATTCAGTACTTAAAAACATAAAACTATTCTTAGCTTGTGGGCTATACAAAACTAAGCAATGGGTCAGAATTGATTCACAGGTCTTAATTTACTGACCCTGTCTTGAAAAAAATTTTATTTTCCCATTCCCTCTGGTTATCACTGAATAGCTGGAACAAATACACTATCTGACAAATGATATTCTGGAACACTTTTGTAAATATCAGAAATGCATCTTGAGGACCATTAAGATCAACATTCTGATTGCCAAATTCTTCTCATTTAAGTCTTTAGCACGTTTTAATTTAATGTAGTTGTACACTCTTCATCTGTCCTAAAAGACCTATTCTATGCGCAATATAACTGTATCCTATGGTAGGTGGTTTTTATCAGAGAAATTTGACAAGCTGAAGGTAATTTCTGAAGTAAAAGACAAATAAAAAGACTGAATAAAGACATCTACTAGAGAAAAAAACAGGAGTTGGGAAAAACAAAATATATTTTGTCCCCAAAACTATGATGACATTTTGTCCTCTTTGGAATGAGTTTATATTTAGTAAAAGTGAGGAGATCCATATGGAAGCACTATTTATTTCTGAAATTAAAGTAGAAAATACATCACATTTTTCAGTTCTGTATCTTCTAGTAATATTTAAAGAGCAACCAATAAAATTAGAATAGTAAATCATTAATGTCAATGCTGCCATGCTTCATCAGAAAACAAGAGAACTATGATATAAAGAAACTATTTTATGCTGCAGAGGACTAATCTGGAATGAAAATTTATAGTCTAAAAGAAAATTCATCATGAATATATAAAAGTATGTCCCCAGGCGCCTGGGTGGCTCAGCCGTTAAGCGTCTGACTTCAGCATAGGTCAGGATCTCACGGTTCGTGAGTTGCAGCCCCACCTCAGGTGAGCTCGGCCCCCACTTTGGGTAAGTCTTGCTTCTCTCTTCTTCTCACCACCCCCGCCCCTTCTGGGATTCTTTCTGCCCCTCACCCACTTGCGCCCTCTCTCTCAAAAAAAAAGTATGTCCCCAAAACATCACTTAGCCAGGTAGACTTAACAGATCAGAAATCCATCTCACATTCCCTACAGTAACAAGTAGACAAAACCACTGAAGGGAAAGATACAAGAGAAAAATGTGACTTTTACTACATAAATCCTTTCAAACCATCACAGCAGAAAATAAAGAGCTCCTGTTCTAAAATTTTTATGGAAATGCAAAGGACTCAGAATTACCAACACAACTTTAACAAATAATAATAAAGCTAGTGGTCTTAGATTACCTGATTTCAAGGCTTAATATAAAACTGCAGTAACAATGAGAATGTGGTACTAGCCTAACAGCAGACGACATACAGATCAATACAAGAGAAAAGAAAGTCAAGAGGCAGATTCACAGTAATTCCAGTACTGGGTATTTGCCCAAAGCAAACAAAGACTAATCTGAAAAGATATATGTTTACTGCAGCATTCTGTATAACAGCCAAGGTACAGAAGCAACCTAAGTATCTATTGACAGGCGGATGAAGAAAATGTGGTGCACACACACACACCATGGAATACTTCTCAACCACAAAAAAGGATGAGATCTTGCCATTTAGAACAACATGGATAGACCTAGACGGAATTATGTTAAGTGAAGGAAGTTGGAGAAAAATACCATGTGACTTCACTTCTACGTGGAATCTAAAAAGCAAAATAAATGAGTAAACAAACAAAAAGCAGAAACAGAGTCATAAAGTAGAGAACAAAAACTGATACTTGCCGGGTGTGTGGGGGTTTGGGGAAGGTGGGAGCATGGGTAAAATGAGTGAAGGGGAGTGGGAGGTACAGGCTTCCAGTTATGGAATGAATATGTCAAGAGGATAAAGTACAGCATAGGGAATATAGTCAATAGTATTATAATAGTGTTGTATGATGACTGATGGTACATTCTTGTGATAAGCACAGCGTAACATACAGACTTGTTGAATCATGTTGTATACCCAACACTAACGTAACTGTGAGTCAACTATACCTCAATTAAAAAATTAAATTCATACATATTTGTTCAATTACTTTTCAAAAAAGATGTCAATGGGAAAAGTTCACCTTTTAAACAAATGCTGCTTGGAACAAATATCTAACCCCAACCTTTACTTTAAAATCTAAACAAAAATTAACTTGAAATGGATTATAGGCCTAAATATATAAGCTGAAACTATTAAAATTATAGAAGAAAACAGAGGAGAAAATTTTTCACCATTTGGGGCAAGCAAACATTTTATAAAATACCAAGAGTTTAAATCATTTTAAAAATTAATGAAATGGAATTCATCAAAATTAAATACTCACGTCATTTGTCTTTTTTTTCTAAGCTTTTTTATTTTGAGAGAGAGACAGAAAGCACGAGTCGGGGAGGGGCAGAGAGAGAGAGAGAGAGAGAGAGAGAGAGAGAGAGAGACAGAGAGAGAATCCCAAGCAGGCTCAGCACTGTCACTGTGGAGCCCAATGCAGGGCTTGAACCCATGAACTGTGAGATCATGACCTGAGCCGAAATCAAAAGTCAGACACTTAACAGACTGAGTCACCAGAAGCCTCAAATACTTATGTCATTTGAAACACACTATTAAAAGGGCATGCCACAGACTGGGAGAAAACACTATCAATACATAAATCTGACAAAGAACTTGCATCCAGAATACATAAAAAATTCTCATTATTCAATGATAGTAAGATCTGATTTTTTAATGATGGGCAAAAGATTTGAATGGATGCTTCATAAAAGATACACAGATGGCCAATAAGCACATTAAACACCATTAGTTATAACAGAAATGCAGAGTAAAACAAAAAGAAAATATTAGTACAAATCCACTAATCAAAAGGCTGACAATGCCAAGAACTTTTGAGATCTGGGACAACTAGAACTCTTACAACTGCTGGAATGTTAAAATAACTCAATTGCTTTAAAAACAGTTTAGCAGTTTCTCAAAATGTTAAACACAAACTGATCATACAACCCAGCAATTTCAATGCCAGGTGTTTACCCAAGAGGAATAAATATGAATATGAATATCCAAAATGGCTTGTTTGTGAATCTTCACAGCTTTATTCATAATAAAAACTGGAAACAACTGAAATGTCCCTCAACACATGAAAGGATAAGCCAATTGTGGAATATTCATAAAATGGAATATTACTAAATAATTATGTAACTGTATCTACTGATAGAGGCAACGACATGGATGAATTTCACAAACATGCTGAGCTGAAGAAGTTAGACACAAAAAGAGTACATACTGTAAGCCTGCATTTATAAAAACTTCCAGAATGACTAAACTCTTCTCATGGTAACAGCAGATAAATAGAGGCCTGGACAGGAGTTTGGAGGAAGCAGTGAGATTAACTGCAAAGTAGCAGGAAATAAAACTTTTGGAAATGTTCTATATTTTGATTGTGGTTTATACAACTGTAAAAATTAAAACTGTATACTTCTATTGTATGTATACTGTACTTCACTACAAGTAATCTAAAAACTATATAATTTGCAATTCTACATTTAAATTTGTAAATAATATAACCACAAATTAATAACTCTCAAGCACAGATCAAAAAATAGTTTTGTAACTTTAATGCTACCAACAAAACCACCTGTTAATGTGCGTGAGAAAAAAAGGAGAATGGAAACACAATTAAAAAAATCACTAGTGGTAGAAAAGCATCTGTTTCAAGAGTAGCGTGATATAGCTAAATCTCCTAATCATGGTATAAGCTTTTGTCATATTTCAAGGCCTTTTTCAGCTCTACTTGATGAATAATTTTTAAAAAACACAAATAAGAAACTTTCTGCTGAATGAACTGGAATTTGTTATTAGGTAAGGACTACAAATCTGTAGCTATCATTCAACCGATGATGAAGAGCTTACCACGAGACAGGACGATGATAGGTTATTTGTACTAAGCAATGATAAAGCATATAAAACAGCCAGCCAATCGTCACAAGAAGATCAGAAAATCTGACAGAAGTCATTTTCTTTCATAAGATACACTGCGATATCCAAAAATATGACAGAACTTTAATCAAGTGTAGCAGTACATCCTTAGAGCCTAAACAAATCTACTAGGTCAAGAATCAGCAAATTTGTTCTGTAAAGGGACCAGAGGAACTGTGCAGTTCTCTCAAAAATACTCAACTCTGCTGTTGTAGTATAAAATCAGCCAACAAACAATATGTAAAGAAATAATTATGACTGTGTTCCGATAAAATTTAATTTATGGACACTGAAATTTGAATTTCATAAAATTTTCATATGTCATTATTATAAGTCATGTTGCTATACATCTTATGTTATTCTTCTTCTTTTGACTTTTCAACCAATTAAAAAGATAAAAACCATTTTAGCTCCTGGGTCACTCAAGTGACCAAAGAGCTAAGCCAAATTTGACTCAAATGTGCCATAGTTTGCCAATTCCTGTACTAGACAAAAAGACCAATATTTTTCTCATTCACAATATTTCCTTCCGTATAAATAAAACTAATGCAAAGGTTGAAACTTACAAGTCCAAAAAGTTTTTTAAGTAATTATAAAATATGAATGTGTTTCATATTACATTTGTACCAATGGTGATATATATACTTAAAATTATTTCTAAAAAATAATAGATACAATAGCGTTTTCTGGACACACCTGTCTACTGCTCTAGAACACAATACTGCTAATAAATATTAGTTAAGTGACTTTTGGAATCAACTTTTGCTCCCCTATGAGTATAATCGGTCGAATGTAATACATTCTTTACTACCTTTATACAAACTTACTGAGCATAGTAATGTGAATAGCCCTGCCAATATTAGTTACCATACTCGATTACATATCAATGATTCCAAGGTCTATTAAGATATGCCAAACCACTTGAACTCATATTAAATGGATTCAAACTACTTTACTCTTTAGCTACAATTTGCAGCTTCATCACTTCTTCCCCTTTGTCGAGCTAGTAGCTATCACTTCTTCACCCCATCTATTGCAATCTCTCCTCCTTTTACATGTTGAAGAGACACAAATCAGATAAAACTAAGATTACAGGAACTATATATATAGTTATATATATAGCTATATATATATAGCTATATATATAGTTATACATATAGTTATATATATAATTATATATATAGCTATATACATATATATAGTTCCTGTATAACTATATATATATAGTAAGTCAACAGGCCTGAAATAATTGAAGAAAATGGCCATTTGTGAATATTTGAGCTTAAGTCACTAATTTGGTGGATTTATTTTGTTCTAAAGCCTTTTTATTTTTCATCTCAGTCTTGATAACTGACTGGGCTTTAGTCAGATGGGATTGCCAGAGGTTAAATTCTGTACAGGTGAAGTGTTAGCATAAAATGAAACTCTCTGCTGTGAATACTAGCTAGAGAAATGAGAGTAACATCCTAGCTTACCTAAAAAGTTTTCTATGTATGAATATGTCTGATGGGAGGCAAGATACAGGCAAATTACCACACCTGGGGTAAATGATAGTACACTGAAGGGCAAATGATGATACTTTGTCACGTATTTATATCATAAAACACTCTTACACCAGATTAAGTTTTCGTATACTGATATCACAGTTATTTCTAAGTGGCAGTCAAGTGAAGAACTACTAAACTCACACCACTGATAAAACAGACAGATTGCCTTTTATCTGAAGGAAACCAGAATACGTCACCCCAAACCATGCCTCTTTGACATAAAAATCATTTTGAGCTGAAGGCAATTAAGCAGCAAATGCAGGAAGAGCACTCTCTACCTTCCTCCTCTTACTTCCTAAAAGCAGGATATAAGCCCAGAGATGGCACAAAAGGCATCTGCAAACAAATCCTCTCCAGTATATTCTCTCCAGCATATTTACCTTCCCATAAAGTGCTGACCTTGGAAATCTAAAATTGCTTTTCTTTTTTTTTTTTTCCTTTCTTTTTTTTTGTCTTTATTTTTTTTTAAATTGCTTTTCTTTATCCTTTCATTTCTCTACAGATTTATTATTCTTTGTTAAAGATCTGACATAAGCCAGAGTTCTAAGACACTTGAGTTACACATTTTCCTAGGTTTCTCCCATGTATATATGAAATATACAGATTAATAAACTTCTGTTTGTTTTTCTCTGGTTAACCTTTCTGTTATGGGGTCCCAATAAAAAGCTTGGAAGGGTAGAAGAAAAAGGATTTTTCCTCCCCTACATAATTCTAATTAAGTCAATAGTGTAAGAAAGAGATTAAATTGAAGGACAGATTTTCCAATTTTAAAAGGTTCAAAATGTCTCTCTCAATCCCCCAAAATGTGTGCCTTACTTCCCGGCAGTCCAGTGGCTTCTTTCTATGGCAAAGTAAGATGGTTCTTCAGCAGAGTAAGAGTAGGTTTCCTTTTAAGAACTCAGCTTTGCAGGTTAATTATCAGCATGTAATATCAATACTTTATATATTAAAGAGCTCAATCTCAATTTTCACCACGCAATTCTTTCGTGAAAAAATGACCAGAATAACTTTGAGAGAAACCAAGATACTTATTTGTCCTGGGTTTTCTAAGTTAGAATTTCCCTATCACTGTGCAAGTGACAAAGCGAAAAAGCTATGTGCTTAATACCTCTGTCCTGAGGACAGACAGCTGGTTATAAGCTGCTTCTCCAACCCAACCCCATCCAACTGTCCCAAGAACAGAAGGAATAATTCTGGTACATTTGCAACCCATTAAGCTTATTAACTAGAAAACTCTATAAAGTCAATAGTTTTTTTAACCGTATTTTAATTCATAAACTAAAAAATTATGTTTTTTACTAGAGAATTAAAATTATACATATTTCCTATTAGAAGTAAATGTCTTCTTTTCAACAGCTCTTAACCGAAGACAGTATTCTCAGAGTGTGGGCACAGACTAGCAACATCAGGATCACTTGGCAAAGAATTAGAAATGCAAATTCTTGGCCCTAGCACAGCCTACAGAATCAGAAACTCTTGGAGTAGGGCCCAGAAACGCATGTTTTAACAAGCCCTCCAGCTGTAGCTGAAGGCTACTAAAGTTTGAGAACTACAGTCGTTAGAACTCCTTAGTAAATCTCGGGGCGCCTGGGTGGCTCAGTCGGTTAAGCGTCTGACTTCGGCTCAGGTCATGATCTCACGGTCCGTGAGTTCGAGCCCCGCGTTGGGCTCTGTGCTGACAGCTCAGAGCCTGGAGCCCGTTTCAGATTCTGTGCCTCCCTCTCTCTCTGACCCTCCCCCATTCATGCTCTGTCTCTCTCTGTCTCAAAAATAAATAAACGTTAAAAATTTAAAAAAAAAAAAAAAAAAAAAGAACTCCTTAGTAAATCTGAAACAGTAAGAATACTGCCCGACATGTACTTGGTAACTACAATGTACCACACAGCTTGCTACAATAATTCAAATAAGTTCCCCTTTCATCTCATTTAATCAGGATTCAACTGAAACTATTTCTCAATTAGCTTAGATAGCCAAAAGAAAATTATTTTTTTAAACTATACAAGATTTTAACTCATTCAAATTGATCTTCTTTACAAACAGGCTGGGAAAACTGGACAGCTATATGCAGAAGAATGAAACTGAACCACTGAACCATTTTCTCACACCACACACAAAAATAAACTCAAAATAGATTAAAGATCTAAAAATGAGACCTGAAGCCATAAAACTCCTAGAAGAAAACACAGGCGGTAATCTCTTTGACATTGGCCTTAGCAACATTTTTCTAGATATGTCTCCTCGGGCAAGGAAACCAAAGGAAAAATAAACTATTGGGACTACACGAAAATAAAAATTTTTTGCCCAGGGAAGGAAACCATCACAAAATAAAAAGACAACCTCCTGAATGGGAGAAGATAGTTGCAAATGATATTTTCAATAAGAGTTTAATATCCAAAATGTATGAAGAACTTCTTTAATTTAGCACTAAAAAATAAAACCAAATAATTTGATTAAAAATATGCAGAGATCATAAATAGACATTTTCCCAAAGACATACAGATGGCGAACAGACACATGAAAAAATAGTCATCACTCATCATCAGAGAAATGCAAATCAAAACTACAATACCACTTTGCACCTATCAGATTGGCTAGAATCAAAAACAAGAAATAACAAGTGTTGGTGACGATGTGGAGAAAAAGAACCTGCATGCACTGCTGGTGGGACTGCAAACTGGTGCAGCCCATGCAGAAAACAGTATGGCAGTTCCTCAAAAAATTAAAAATAGAAATACTATACAATCCAATAATTCCACTATTGGGTATATACCCAAAGAAAATGAAAACACTAATTTGAAAAGATAGAAGCACCTCTATGTTTATTACAGCATTATTTACAATAGCCAAGATATGGAAGCAACCCAAATGTCCATTCATAGATGAACGGATAAAGATGTGGTGTATATGTATATACGACAGAATATTAGCCATAAAGAATGGGATCTTGTCATTTGCAATGACATGGATGGACCTAGACAGTATTATGCTAAATGAAATAAGTCAGAGAAAAGACAAATACCATGTAATTTCACTTGTATGTAGAATCTAAACAACAATAACAACAAGTAGAAACAGAGCCATAAATACAGACAACAAACTGATGGGGGAAGGGCAAATGGGGGGAAGGGATGAGGGAGACACCAGCTTCCAGGTATAAAATGAATATGTCACAGGAATGAAAGGTACAGCACAGGAAATACAGTCAGTGGTGTTGTAAGAGCACTGTCTGGTGACAGATGGTAGCTACACTTGTGAGCAAAGCATGACACATAGAGTAGTCAAATCCCTATGCAGTACACTTTAAACTATATAGGGGCACCTGGGCGGCTCAGTCGGTTAAGTGTCCGACTTCAGCTCAGGTCATGATCTCATGGTCTGTGAGTTCAAGCCCCGTGTCGAGCTCTGTGCTGACAGCTAAGAGCCTGGAGTCTGTTTCAGATTCTGTCTCCCTCTCCCTCCCCTACTCACACTGTGTGTCTCTCAAAAATAAACACTAAAAACTATATATTTAAAACTATATAGCATTGTGTGTCAACTATACTACAAAAAAAACCAACAACAACAACAAAAAAACACGAAATTGGCCTTCTTTGCCCCTATTACAAATTAGTGGTTTTACTGTAAAGATTTGCTAAGACCCTCTCCTATATAGGAAATCTATATAATTTGATATGTGTGAATAATTATATTTCCTTATTTCCTCTCCTCTCCATGTATTTTACCCAGAGAAGGTGCAAAATGAGCATTATTTTCTGTTTAATGTGACCAAGGACAAGGTTAGCCCAGACTTTAACAAAAATTACTACTTACACCACAAACTCCTGCAAGAAATTACAAAAGACATAGTTTTGAACACAGTGAAGAAACAGAAGAAAACATATTAATGTCACTTTCAATCTTAAGAATCAAATACAGAGAGGAAAGTCTACAGAAATTCAGAAGAAAAACCTTGAAAGCACCATTTCAAATATCCTTAGGAACCTGAAAGTCATTGCCTAAAGTGAACTCTCTCTTTAGTCAACTCCTTCAGCAGTTTATCCGATCCTCACAAACATTTATTACTGATTTTCTACCTTGCATTTTAGCTTATGCTCCAACTGAGTCAACAAACACATGTGGCCACTAGATACCAGGTAAATTACCCAAAGCTACAAGTACAAAGACGGAAAGGTATTCTGGGCCAAAGACACAAATACTTCTCTGACCACAATCTCCACAATCCTCGCCCCCACTTGCCCACTACTCCTACCTTCACTCTTCACCCACATACAGCTGATTCTACTCTCTTTTTTTTGCCTCTTTCCAGACTTCTCCTCCCTTTATCTTCTTCAGTATTCAGTTTAAATTTCACAGTCCATGAATCTCATCCTTTTCACCATCTAGTATCTCTTTCTTCTACAAACATAAACACCTACCACCCTTTCTACCTGTCACTATGCGATGACACGGTAAAAGCACAAACTCTCAGAGAAAAGCTCCTTTATCTCCATGTCACTAAAACTACAAACTTGCCTGCCTTTGCATCTATTCTCTTCTTCCCTCTTATTATCCCAGGGGAAGTGTCCTCCCTCCTAATCAAGGCAAAAAGTCTCATTTTACTTTGGATCCAATTCTGCCCCATATCTAACCCTGCAGACCGGTTGGCAGGGCAACATACTCTCCCGGTTTTCATTCTTACCTAAAAACCTCCTTAGTCAGCTTAATCGGTTCCTCCTCATCTGCCTGATCTTTAACTGTTGGAGCTCTATCAATCTATAACCATGGTGTCCATTATCACTAGTACAAATCTCTGTGCAGCTAGCAAGCATATGCAAAAAATCTCTACTTGGTTATCTTCCATGCACCTCATTGCCCTCAAACCTGCTCTTCCTCCAGTGTCTCTATCTCTGCAAATAACACCCATGTTTTTCTGCCTAGTTACTCAAACCAAAAACCTGGAAGTTATCATCCTCTCCTTCAAGGACTGTACCCATCAATCATTATGTCTTGTCTACCCTAGTCCTTAAATATGTCTTAAATACTTCTTTATCCAAGCTCCACTGACTTCATCCCAGTACAGACCACAGGGCATCATCACGTGCTGCCAGGACCATTCAAAACTACCTATGTATCTGATCTCCCTGATTCCACTCTTCATTCTCGCAAATCCACTGTTCATACTGCAGCCAGTAGATATTTTCACAGCACATACAATGCTTTATTCTATATATTGGCTTATAGGTTTGTCTCTACACGAATCTGCACATCACTTTTATTTGTACTATCAGCGTTTACAGTACTTGATATGAATAGATACAATTTTTAAAAGTTCAAACAAAAATAAATATTCTAGACAAATACAGGTGAACGTAATAACTGACCTCAGGACTGAAGAAAGATTTTGTGTTACCCTACAGCTTGCTTTTAAAGTCCTAAGAGCATATGGCAACCGCCTCATGATGAGGCCTATTCCACTCGTGCACACTGCTGACTACAAAGATCTTCCTTAAGCCAACCTTAAGATGTAGCTTCCAGCCATTAGTCCTACTCTTATCTCTTAGATACTCAACAGAACCATTCAATTCTTGTCCTTTGATTACCTGAAGACAGTCATTAGGTTAATAAACTCTACTCTTTTCCAGGGTTGAGTAATTTTATCATAAAAGGCAATACTCTAATTCTCAACATTTGTTGTAGGCATCCATCTTAAATGTTCTGACTAGTGACAAACGTTTACCAGTCTACTAAAATCTCAAATACTCACCCAACTAACAATTTCTTTGAGGTAATAAATTTAAAATGACTTGAGTTTATGGTTTCACTCTGTACCACTGATAAGCCTCAGTCTAAGTAACGGCAAAAGAAAACAGAAAAACGAGGAATTGGGAACGAGAAAATTTTAAGATAGGGGCTATAAGGAAAGGAAAGGATGTAGCAGCTTTTGATAAGTAAGCTTGGACTGTTTGTATCTCACTCTTAACCTATATCTCAAATAGTCACAGAAGGAGGAAACTCATCAACACGTGCTGAATCCTGGACTTCTTTTAAGTTGTTAACACTATTTTTCTGCCGCGTGTCAATGGCGACTTACAAACCTCTTTTTTTAGGCTAGGGATACTTTCTTCAAAGGAACACTTATCAGCAAGCAAATACAGAAAAGCAAGTTAAGGTGGACAACCGCTAGAGGCATCCAGATCTTTCCAGAGCACGCAAGAGAGTTTTCCATTCATTCACGTATTCATTCAACAAGTATTTACTACTAAGCACCTAACATTTGCCAGAAAGGGGGAGTCAGCAGGACTTAAGACAGATTAAGACCTCTTTCCTGATGAAACTTCAAGCCTAGAACAGTTTTTTAAATCCCTGCTTTAAAAGATTGGGCCTGGAGCTCCTGGATGGCTCAGTCAGTTAAGCATCTTGATTTTGGCTCAGATCATGATCTCATGGTTCGTGAGATCGAGCCGAGCCCCATGTCAGGTTCTACACTGACAGCATGGAGCCTTTTTGGGATTCATTCATATTCATATTCATATTCTCTCTCTCTCTCTCTCTCTCTCTCTCTCTCTCTGCCTCTCTCCTGCGCATGCTTTTTCTCTCTTTCAAAATACAAAAATTATAAAATAAAAAAATAAAAGATTGGGCCTGAGCAAAATTCGGGAAAGAAATCCTTTCCTCTGTATTCTCAATTCCTTACATTTCTCATTGACCCCAGATAGCCCAATAACTTGTAGGACACTAACAAAAATATCTTCTGAAAAGAAGAGAAAGTTCATTAGCACTCCTAAAAAGCCATAATGTTTCATTAGAAAACAAGTCATTTAATTACCTGGAGATCTGCTTTTGAAAACAAATTAAAAACTCACAGCATTCTACAATACAAACTATGTTAAAGGTTACCCTAAACCTTTAGCACTGACTGTCATTAAAAACTGAAATTTAGGAAAAACAATCCTTACGATTGGCTATTACAAAAAAAATAAATGTTTAACATGAATAGTTTCAAGCTATGGCAAGAGCATTTTAATGTAATATATATATCAAGTTAAAACTCAAAAGAATGTTGGTTATTAAGGCCAAATTAGATAAGAAAGTAATAGGGATACCAAGTATGAGAATCTCAAAAGAATTCATTCCATTTATTCTTTTGGGTGTCTCATAAGTACTGTGTTTCGACAGGTCCTGAAGGGACTAACAGAACACTAGAACTCAGGAGACAGAATATCTCAGTTCAAATCTTAGTTCTATCATTTACTAGCACTGTGCTGAACTTTGTCAAGTTAGACAATTTCTCCCTGCCACAATTTGAAATCTGTACAATGGGATGAATTACAATGCTTTTTTATTCCATAGGTTTTATATAAAAATTGAGTTAGTGAAATACTTACAATGTCATGTAAAGTACTTACAAAGGTTATCTTTAAAAAAGTAACCAAACACTACATACACTACCAGTTTAGTGACAGCAATGAATGCCACAATACACGACTATTTTCTTCTTATAAATTTACTAATATCTGCTGTAATTCTATTTCAAAAATTTGAGAAAACATAAGCAAAAATGTTACCATAACCTCTAAACTACAGATGGAATGTATAACAATTTTAACCATAAAGATCAAGGTATGCAAAATTCAAACCAAGAATTCAAGAAACAGCCACTGCTAAGTATTCAGTAAGTTCAAACAATGCAGTTTCAAACCATTCTTCTCTGGTGGCCACTAGATATTTTTAAAAATATGCAAAACGTGACATTACTGTTATGTCTAAGATGAGTTTCTATTCATCCCATTACTTGGGGTTGTTAACCTAGGACCATCTAGTATTCATGAGATGAACTTCCCTGTAAACCATTAATTTCCACACCTTGTCTACTACCTAACAGTTGGGATACTGTCAAAATAAACAAATGCTGCCACCTTGTGGAATTATATGTATGACATTAAATAACCCAACATAATCCATAAGCAAAGGAAAAGCCTTAAAAGCAAGTTTCTTTTTCTCTCAGTGAGGTTCTCACAGCCGTGAATGACCAACACTATATAGATTTCATGTAATTTTACAGTAAGAATAATTTCTAATACAATGTAATGAAATAATGCAACATTATTAAATTATACAAATTTAACATTATTTGTCATCTCTAAAATGTTTGTATCTCTTTTCCCAAAAGAAATTCTTCATCAAAATTTCCTATCTTGAGAGAAATTAAAAGCCTTTAAAGTGAATTTATTGTCAGTGATGTGTATGAATATGAGGAAGTAGGAAAAGCAAAAAAAAATCACCAGGGCTGTGAAAGTTTCAAAGTTTCTTTGGAGACTGCTTTCCTTGTTGCTACCTACTAGTCTTCATCTATCCTGCCTTATAAACCTGCAAAATTAGAAAATTTTCAGAAATGTTAATTCAGTGTAAATAAAAGAATGCATGTTCTTTTAAGATGAAACCACAAAAGGTAGTTTTAAATTTTTAACTGAACTTTTTAATAAATTTATGTATTTATTTTGAGAGAGACAGCGAGAGCATGAGCAGGGGAGGGACAGAGAAAGGGAGAGAGAGAATCCCAAGCCGGCTCCATGCTATCAGTGCAGAGCCCCATGTGGGGCTCAATCTCACAAACTGTAAGATCATGACCTGAGCCAAAATCAAGAGTCAAACACTTAACTGACTGAGCCATCTGGCGCCAACCTCTGAAGTATTTTAACATTATTAATGTCACTTTTAATAAGTGGTATTCCCAAACTGAAATCTCATTTAAGTATTCAGGAACTTCTGCCTCAGAATACATTTATGCACTCTGACATAAATGTCTTTGTGTGATCAAGATTTAATAGCAATAAAAAGAAAAAAAAAAAACCCAGGATTATATTAAATTAAAATCAAGCTAAAATGGCTTTCAGGAATAATGAAAAAATGGCTCTTTCTCTTTACTGAATACCTAACAAATGTATAACCGATTCTAAATTTTCTAACTAGAAATGTTTTTTTTTTATTTTTTTTAATGTTAATTCATTTTTGAGAGACAGAGAAAGAGCATGAGTAGGGAAGGGGCAGAGAGAGAGGGAACACAGAATCCAAAGCAGGCTCCAGGCTCTGAGCTGTCAGCACAGAGCCCAAAGCAGGGCTCGAACTCACAAACTGCAAGATCATGATCTGAGCCGAGGTCGGACGCTTAACCAACTGAGCCAGCAAGGGTACTCCAGAAATGCTGCTTTTTAAATATAAATTTAAGAAGGAAATTTTTATTTTCCTTTTGGATTTTTGGGTTTTTTTATGTTTGTTTATTGATTTTTGAAAGAGAGAGTGTGAGTGGGGGAGGGACAGAGGGGGGGGAGACAGAGAATCTGAAACAGGCTCCAAGCTCTGAGCTGTCAGTGCAGAGCTCCAGGCAGAGCTGAAACCCATGAACCATGAGAAAGATCATGACCTGAGCTGAAGTGAGACGCCCAACGGACTGACCACCCAGGCACCCCATTGTTCATTTTTTAACAGAAAAGAAGACACAATACAGGATGAACTTACAATGCTAAGGGAGATTATAAGAAAACATTAAATTTTGCTTTATACTTGCACTATATTTTATATTTCCATTATATTTTTAGTTGAATAGATCCACATGATTATAGTTAAATGTATACATATCAGGACAATATTATAAACTTCCATAGTCTTCTTTTGTAATTTCATCAACCTACATTTCTGAAGCTTTTAAGCACATATATTATACATTCTTACACTAGTTAACAGTTACACTGCTACTCCAGGGTAGTGTTTCAAAACCTTTTCTTATTTTGCTTCTACAAAGGCACTGAAATAAGCTGAGAGCTTTCCTAAATCCAAGCATTGATATCTGGCCTGTTCATGGTTATACTCTTAGCCTAGCCCACATTAAGGGATCAATGAATTTTTGTTCTATAATCACTCATTTAATTAACTAGTTAAATAAGCTCCACGATCTACTGCATTTTCAAATTTTAATCCTTTCAAAACCATTCCTCACATTGTCAACACATAGAAAAACATTGAACGTACGATTATCTTATCAGTTAGTGAGTTAAACAGCTAGAATATAAAAAAGGGTTTACTGCAAGTCTCTCCAGCTAACAGGTTAAATTTCAAGATCAATATTCTTATACATTAATAAAAATCTCAGTCACACAAATGGAAAAACATGCATAGTAATGTATTAGACAAGGTAAAAATTGCCAACTTTCTGATCTGCATCAAAACATCTTTTTAAGGTTTCTCCATTCTATCTAGGAGATTTGAACATAAACAAGCAATTTGATGATACCTAGGGACTACTGGTAATTGTGTTACATGTGATACAGCCCTGTGGGTTTATAATGTTCATTTTAAGACACAGTCTTTTTTATCTTTTACGTTGGTTTATTTATTTTGAGAGAGAGAGAGTGTGTGGTGTGTACACGAGCAGGAGAGAAGCAGAGAGGGGGAGCAAGAACCCCACACAGGCACCACACTCAGAGCAGAGCCCAACAAAGGCTCAATCCCACGAACTCTGAGATCACAACCTGTGCTGATACTAAGAGTCAGACACTTAATCAACTGAGCCACCCAGGCACCCTGGGACACAGATATTCTTAAGGATGTAAGGGTGAAATGACATAGCATCTGAAACATGTTTCAAACACTAACACAAAGAATGAAGTATAGTATAAATGAAGCAACCATAGCAAAATCTGGATCACTGCTTAATCTGGAAGATGGCTATTGTGAGGAATTACTTCATTCTATTTTTATGTGTATTAGAAATTTTTATTAAAAATTCTTGAAGAATGGCAATCCCTATCAAAATAACACCAAAACAACACCAGCATCCTTCACAGAGCTAGAACAAACAATCCTAAGATTTGCATGGAACCAGAAAAGACCCCAAATAGCCAAAGCAATCTTGAAAAAGAAAACTGAAGCTGGAGGCATCACAATCCCAGACTTCAAGATGTATTACAAAGTTGCAGTCATCAAGACAATATGGTACTGGCACAAAAACAATCAGATCAATGGAACAGAATAGAGAACCCAGAAATGGACTCACAAACATTATGGCCAACTAATCTTTGACAAAGCAGGAAAGAACATTCAACGGAATAAAGATAGTCTCTTCAGCAAGTGGTGCTAAGAAAACTGGAAAGCGACATGCAGAAAAATGAAGCTGGACCACTTTCTTACATCATACACAAAAATAAACTCAAAATGGATCAAAGACCTAAATGTAAGACAGGAAGCCATCAAAATCCTAGAGGAGAAGGCAGGCAAAAACCTCTCTGACCTCGGCCACAGCAACTTCTTACTCAACATGTCTCCAGAGGCAAGGGAAACAAAAGCAAAAATGAACTATTGGGACCTCATTTAAAAAAAAAAAAAAAAAAAAAAAAAAGCTTCTGCACAGTGAAGGAAACAATCAGCATAACTAAAAGGCAACGGACAGAATGGGAGAAGATAGTTGCAAACGACATATCACATAAAGGGGTTAGTATCCAAAATCTATAAAGAACTTATCAAACTCAATACCCAAAAAACAAGTAATCCAGTAAAGAAACAGGCAAAAGACATGAATAGACACTTCTCTAAACAAGACATCCAGATGGCCAACCGACACATGAAAAAATGCTCCATGTCACTCATCATCAGGGAAATACAAAGCAAAACCACAATGAGATGCCACCTCACACCTGTCAGAATGGCTAAAATGAACAACTCAGGCAATAACAGACATTGGCGAGGATGCGGAGAAAGAGGATCTCTTTTGCATTGCTGGTAGGAATGCAAAGTGGTACAGTCATTCTGGAAAACAGTATGGAGGTTCCTCAAAAAATTAAAAATAGAACTACCCCATGACCCAGCAATTGCACTACTAGGTATTTACCCAAGGGATACAGGTGTGCTGTTTCGAAGGGGCACATGCACCTCAATGTCTATAGCAGCACTATCGACAATAGCCAAAGTATGGAAAGAGCCCAAATGTCCATCGATGGATGAATGGATAAAGAAGATGTGGTATATAAAATCAAAACCACACTGAGATACCATCTCACACCAGTCAGAGTGGCTAAAATTAACAACTCAGGAAATAACAGATGCTCGCAAGGATGTGGAGAAACGGGAACCCTCTTGCACTGTTGGTGGGAACATAAACTGGTGCAGCCACTCTGGAAAAGTGTGAAGGTTCCTCAAATTTTAAAAATAGAACTACCCTATGACCCAGCAATAGCACGAGTAGGAATTTATCCAAAGGATACAGGAGGGCTGATTCATAGGGGCACATGTACCACAATGTTTACAGCAATGCTTTCAACAATAGCCAAATTATGGAAAGAGCCTTAATGCCCATCAACTGATGAATGGATAAAGAAGATGTGGTTTATATAAACAATGGAATACTACTTGGCAATGAGAAAGAATGAAATCATGCCATTTGCAGCAACGTGGATGGAACTGGAGGGTATTATGCTAAGTGAAATAAGCTAATTAGAGATAGACAGATATCCTATGTTTTCACTCATACGTGGAACTTGAGACTTAAGACCATGGAGGAAGGGAAGGGGAAAAAAATAGTTACAAACAGAGAGGGAGGGAGGCAAACCATAACAGACTCTTAAATACAGAGAACAAACAGAGGATTCATGGCAGGGGGAGAGGGAAAGAGAGGGAAACGGGTGATGGACATTGAAGAGGGCACTTGTTGGGATGAGCACTGGATGTTATATGTAAGCGATGAATCACGGGAATCCACACCCAAAACCAAGAGCACACTGTATACACTGTATGTTGGCCAACTTGACAATACATTACATTTAAAAAAATAATAATAAAATATGATACTAACTTTTTTAAAAAGATCTGGTGTATATATACAATGGAGTATTACTCGGCAATCAAAAAGAATGAAATCTTGCCATTTCCAACTATGTGGATGGAACTGGAGGATACTGTGTTAGCGGAATTAGAGAAAGACAAGTATCATATGACTTCACTCATATGAGAAAGTTAAGACAGAACACAGATGAAGATAAGGGAAGAGAAGCAAAAGTAATATAAAAACAGGGAGGAGGACAAAACCTAATACACTCTTAAATACAGAAAACAAACAAGAGGGTTGCTGGAGGGGTTGTAGCAGGGCAGATGGGCTAAATGGGTAAGGGGCATTAAGGAATCTACTCTTGAAATCATTGTTGCACTATATGCTAACTTGGATGTAAATTTAAAAATTAATTAATTTAAAAAAATTTTTAAAGAATGGTCATAAAGATGATGAAGATATAAAAAGACTATAAAAAGAAAGGTAACTAGAAAATCACAACATCTGAGAACTACTAAAATATGCCTAAATAATCCTTGGGTCAAAAAAAAATCAAAGTTGAAATTTACAATTTTCTTGAACTGAATGAAAATGAAAATACATCATAACTTCAATGCAATAACAATGAACAATCATAAATTATGAAAACTTACAGCAACATCAAAAAAAAAAATTTAAGAATTAACCAAGGAAGGAAAAGATCTGTACAATGAAAACAACAAAAACTTGCTGAAAAAAATTAAAGGACACAAATAAATGGAAACATATCCCATGTGCATGGATCAGAAGACTGAATATTGTTAAGATGTCAATATTACCCAAAGCAATCTAGAGATTCATTGCAATCCCTGTCAAAATCCCGATGGCATTTTCCGCAGAAATAGAAAAAACAATCTTGCAAATGAACAGAGCTAGAGGACTCACACTTCCTGATTTCAAAACTTACTACATAGCTATGATGATCAAAACAGTATGGTCGTGGCATAAAACAGATAATGTAGGCCAATGTAATAGATGAGAAACCTTCCATACAAAGTCAAATGATCTTTGACAACAGTGGCAATATCACTGAGTTTTTCAAGGAGTTTTTCAACAAATGATGTTCAGAAAACTGCATATCCACATAACAAAAGAATGAAGGTAGACCCTTACCTAAAACCATATACAAAAATTAACTCAAAATGGGTCAAAAATTTAAATATAAAATACGAAACTATAACTCTCTTCATGACTTTGGATTTAACAGCAATCCCTGGGATATGACACCAAAAGCACAGGCAACAAAAGAAAAACACACAAATTAGACTTTATGAAAATTTTTAAATTTTACGCATCAATACACAGTCTCAACAAAGTAAAAACACAATGCACAGAATGAGAGAAAATATGTACAAATTTAATAAGAGATTAATATCCAGAATTTATAGAGAACTACTGAACATAGCAACAACAAAGTTCAAAACTGGGCAGAGGACTTAAATAGAAATTTCTCTAAGAATATAAACAAATGGCCGATAAGCACATAAAACAATGCTCAACATCACTAATCACCAGGGAAATGCAAAGCAAATCTAAGAGATACCACCTCACATCTGTTTAGGATGGTGACTACCAAAAAAAGAGAAAATAACAAGTGCTAGCAAGAATGCAGAGAAACTGGAAACCTTTTGCACTGCTGGTGGTATTGTAAAATGGTACAGCCACGGGGTGCCTGAGTGGCTCAGTCAATTGAGCTTCTAATACTTGATTTCAGCTCAGGTCATGATCCCAGGGTCTTGAGATTGAGCCCTGTATTGGGCTCTGCACAGAGCATGAAGCCTGCTTGGGATTCATTCATTCATTCATATTCTCTCTCTCTCTCTCTCTCTCCCCCCCCCCCCCCCCGTGCCTTCCCCTGGCTCATGCTCTCTCTAAAATTAAAAAAAATAATAATAATCTGGGGAGCCTGGGTGGCTAAGTCAGGTGAATTTCTCTTGATCTCAGCTCATGATCTCAGGCCGTGCTGACAGCACAGAGCCTGCTTGGGATTCTCTCTCTCTCTCCCTGAATACTGCGTGATTCCACTTACAGGAGGTACTTAGAGTAATCAGATAACAGAGGGGAAAAGGGTGCTTGCTATGATTCAGGGCAGAGGGGAATGAAAAGTTACTGTTTAACGAGTATTGAGTTTGTTTTACAAGATGTCAAGTGTTAAAGAGATGGATATTAGGGACATTTACACAATATTATGAAGGTATTTATTTAATACCACTGAACAGTACACTTGTTAAGATAGTATATTTTATGTTACACATATTTTACCATAATAAAAATAAAATTTGGAAAAAAGAAAAGACACCACATCAAAATTCACAGGATGCAACTAAGGCAGTGCATGTAGAGAAAGGTAAAGCCCAAGTTTTGTTAGAGAAGCAACTTTCAACTCAATCACTGTAATTTCTACCTTAAGAAAATAGAAAGATAAAAGCAAATTAAACTTAACAAAAGGAAAAAAAAGAAATAATAAAGTTAAAAGCAGAAATCAATGAAACAGAAAAATACAGAATATCAATAAACCAAGAGCTGGCTATTTGAGAAGGCAAATAAAATTGATACATTTCTAAACCAGACTATTAAGGAAACATATAAAGGGAAACAACACTCCAATATCAGGGATAAGAAAAGGAACATCATCAGAGTATCTAAAGACAGTAAAAAGATAATAAAGGAATATTATGAACATGTGAATGCCAATAAATTCAACAACCTAGATAAAATGGACAAATTCTTTTAAAGACACAAACTAAAAATAATGCTTGATAATGAAAAAAAAAATCAATAACCTGATTAGCCCTACATCTCTTTTAAAAATTGAATTTATATTTAAAACTCCGCAAAAAAAACTTAAGGCCAAGATGGCTTTGATGGAGAATTCTACAAAATACATAAGAAGAAATACTATCAATTCTTCTAGAAACATGAAGATAAGGAAGCCCTTATGAGAGAGCATATCTGTCACCAAAACCAAAGACATTATAAGAACACAAACTGCAACCCTAATAGGTGAATACTATTCATACTATTATTTTATTTTATTTTATTTTTAATTTTTTTTAACCTTTATTTATTTGTGAGACAGAGAGGGACAGAGCATGAACGGGGGAGGGTCAGAGAGAGGGAGACACAGAATCTGAAACAGGCTCCAGGCTCTGAGCTGTCAGCACAGAGCCTGATGCGGGGCTCGAACCCACAGACTGCGAGATCACGACCTGAGCCGAAGTCGGACGCTTAACCGACTGAGCCACCCAGGTGCCCCTTAATCATTCCATTTTAAAGAGGAAGACATTGAGGACTAAAGAGATTCAGAAACTTGCCCAAGAACACAGAACTAAAAACTGGCAGGGAACCTGACCTCAGAATACTGGCTCTTAACTAGAACACTGTAACTGCTTGTCAAATTAAATTTGAGAAACTTTTGTAAAAGTAAATAGTAAAGAGTGCTGCCCAATACTTACCTAGAGACTATGCTGGAACCATTATAGAGATCACTAGCATAGGACAACGTAGCCAAAGGTCGTACTGAATTATATCGGGTAAACTTAGACAAGCATTCCTGAAATTCATCCAACTGGCTTGCAGTTCGACTATCATCTATATGAAGAAAACAAAATAAATTAATTGAAGTGCAATGGAAGTCAAAGAGCAGTACAGACACATTAGAAATTATATTCTGAATATGATTCTGAAGTAACTAGAGAATACTAGTATGCACAAATCATTTCGCTCATCTTTCAGCTTTAATAAAAATTACTTAGTGGTTCTTTGAAAGACAATGTCTCTTTCCACACCAATAAAAGCATACTGTAAATTCTCTATTTTTTAAGCAAAAATTTCTTAGAAAATCAAAGACAAAAAGTACCTCTGATCAAGAAAAGTTTAATCTTTTATTAAAACGAAAATCCCTTATCAATGGAGAAAGTGAGGGTGGAGAGAGGAGCACGTACACTGGACCGTCTATTTGTAATTTTGAAGGAACATGTTTACAAGGATACATCTGCATGCCCACATTCACTAACTATCAAAACACAATTTATAACATAATTTAGATTAAGAAAGTAATTGTTTTTTAAGTAAAAAGAGAGATACTCGTTTACATCATTCTTTGAAGTGTCTCAAATCCAATTATGAAAAGAGAGTAGAAACTTCAATGTATCAATTATTCTCAAAA
Source organism: Panthera uncia (assembly GCF_023721935.1). NCBI lineage: Eukaryota > Metazoa > Chordata > Mammalia > Carnivora > Felidae > Panthera > Panthera uncia. The sequence goes on from NC_064813.1 coordinate 17,480,937, forward strand.
ATAGAATACTTTCACTCAAATATCTTGATAGAATACAGAAAACATTAATTCCATCCAATAGAAAACTATATAAATACTTTGAGTAAAGTCCATTTCAATAAACTATTCATAATTAAATTACATAGAATTTAAATCACAATATCATCTCATGAAAGACTGAGAATACAGATATCTATTCTCCAATCTAGAAACAAGCCTACACTGAAAGCATGAATTTAAAAAAAAAAAATCATTTTTCTTTATTTTTGTTAAATTTATTTATTTATTTTTGAGAGAGAATGAGCAAGAGTACGAGGGGCAGAGAGAGGGGGAGAGAAAATCCAAAGCAGGCTCTGCACTGTCAGTGCAGGGCCCAATGTGGGGCTCAAACCCACAAACCAGGAGATCATGACCCTCTAAGACACAGTCAGATGCTCAACCAACTGACCCACCCAGGCACCCCAAAAATCAGTATTTTTCAAAACTGTTTTACGTTTGGACTTGTATTTTCTTTTCCAAAGAAAGAAGAGTAAAACACCAATTACTTTAGTTAGCTTCCTAACTGAAATCTGAAATAAGATTGCTAAACTATGTGTTCATACCTTCTTCTCATTCTTAGCTCATATACATAAACATACATACAACTTTTTCAAGGTAAACTTTCATGATTTCCCCTTCTTAAATGTCCCTGAAAATAACAGTACGCATAATGAAATTAAGACAGAAGAATCATTAAGTCTAAAGAGTCACCATACTATAGGACAGACAGTACAGAATTGATTTAGTTCATCTGGAGATACTAGGTTATCTTGAAGATAACTGGAGACACGAAGACATTTATCTAACACTTACTACAACGAAAAACAATTCCTTGTCTCTGATATTAAGCTTCTGTCCTTGATGTTTTACATTTTAAAGATTTAAACACTAACACAGCAAATCCATCTAACAACCTATATCCAAAAGTTCCAATTTTGTAGTGTTTCTGTTCTAAAAAACAGCAAAAGGAACAAACCCAATGAGCATGCAGTATCATGTTACTAAAATAATGCTCCTGATCCACAAAAATTATTCTCTGTAAATTCAGTGAATTACAAATAAAACATGGGTTACTGCAATAAAACAAATCAACTGTACTACAAAGTGGTTTGAATTTAATAGCTAATTGGTTCTTTTTACATAGAATTGAGTATCCAATGTAATAAATACTTACTGGAAAAACACCTTAGATATTTGTTTAAATATTGCTTTAATGTAAAAATATTCTTTCATATTTTGACACCAATCGCTAAGTACGTAAAATTCACAAGCATTCAAGCAAGAATGTATATTCTCTTGAAGGTCATAATCCTTTCCCTGGTGGCTGATTTTCTCTGTCCATCATACCTATTCATTAACACTTACATCCAACAGAAGTGATAAAGAAAACACTAAAAATTGTTATTTTAGTATCTGAAAGTATAGAGATTAGATTTCACTTTATCTGGTTACAAAATGGTAGGATTTTGTTTGCTTGGTAGGTTTACGATCAATTACTGTACATATTTGCTAACATATTACCTTTGCTCTTCTAATTATAGATTTAGTTTGTGGAAGTGTGTGCAGCACCTCTTTTCTCTTTTCTAATACTTTATAATTTACCTTCTCATTCAATTACAACTAAGAGTCCAAGGCATTAATCTCCCAATCTTCATCTCTCATTTTCAGAGTTGAAAATTAAAAGAAAGAGCAGTGGATTCTCATTTGAAAATATACAAAAGGACCACCAAACACCAAGTACTCCTAAGGTAGAAGTTAAAATTTCTTCTTCACAGTCAAGGACACTAGAAGGAACTTCATGTTCAGCAATATGTTAAGTGTACTCATTGTGAAAATTTGGTAAGATAAACTTGAGACTCCTAAAATCATGTTTTAAGTATAATATAGCCATGCCCACAAAAATGAAAATATAATCTTCCTTCTGGTTTTAATTTATTCTGCCTTCTGGTAAATTTACATCCCCCAAATAAATATGTCTGTGACTATACCTTTATTATGCCATAGCACACCTATGATGCTAGTTACTTAAAAATTATTAATAACTTCCCCATTAAGAGCTTCCCAATCTCTCTTTCCCACATCTTTTTTCTTTTAAATGTCTACCATTTGCGGTCACTGTATTTCAACATCATAACAAAAAATAACACCTAAAAGGGTTAATATGAACCCTCTGCCAATCAGAATGTAGGCCTCAGACCATTTTCATTTTTTTCTTTTAATTTTTTTTTTTTTTTAATGCTTATTTTTCAGAGACAGAGACAGGGCATAAGCATGAGCATGAGCATGAGCATGAGCATGAGCATGAGCAGGCGAGGGGCAGAGAGAGAGGGAGACACAGAATCTGAAGCAGCCTCCAGGCTCCAAGCTGTCAGCACAGAGCCCAACGTGGGGCTTGAACTCACGAACCGTGAGATCATGACCTGAGCTGAAGTCAAACACTTAACCGACTGAGTCACCCAGGCGCCCCTCAGACCATTTTCAATATAACAGCTTCCTATTACAGTTTATAGACTATTACAGAGGCTCAATAAGGAGCTCAATTCCCAGGCAATACAATAAAAGTTTTCCATCTTATAAAAACTGTTGATCATTAATCTCACACACACTTATAAATAAAACTTGGCTCCCCTGTAGACTTCATATGAAATATGCTATGTAAATCTTCTTTTCCCTCCATCACCAATCCTAAGGCAAATTTGTCTAAAGGTTCTAAACAATATGTAGATTTTAATGCAAATATGCCTATTCAAGAGAAAACCAAGGCCAAAATTTTAACAACTAATTAAATACCACACATTTTTTTCCTTGGTGGTCCTAATTTTCAGCAGATGTATTACTAATGACATCAGTTACCTGAGCACCTAACTTATACCAAGCATTGTATTTTACATTTTATAGGTATATCAATCTATAAATCTAAAAAAAAAAAAGAAAGAAAGAAAAACAATGTCTTGCTATTAATGTCCCTACATCACTGGTGGTGAGCAAGGACACTGAGAAAGGTTACAGCTCAAAAGGCAGAATTATACTACCTTGTTTAAAGCAATGAAAATATCTTATGGTATATTTGTCCATGACTTGTCCTATGTCCATGACTTTGCATGAGTTACTTCCTTTGAACATGTTTCTAATTACCTTATTTAATGAATTCTAGCTTTGACTAAATACAACTCCTCCAAAATCCCTACAGTGACCATTCACTTCCACTTCCCCATTTTCAGCGTGGCCTATATTTTTCACTCCCAGCTATATGGTGGAAATTCTTCTCTATTCCCCTAATAAACTTATAGAACATATAATATCACGTAGAATTATTTACCTGTTGCTTTCCCCCCTTAATTTACAATACGCCCTGACAGTAGAAATCAGTTCTTTCATCTTTTTATTCTTAGCACAAAGGACAGTGCTTAGAACTTAATAAATGTTTAATAATAGGAGGCAACTAAAAGGAACCTATTTTTCCTAGCCACATATTCATGGCTGATTTTTTTCTTAACTTTATATAATTCACTATATAAAGATTAAAAACTCCCAAATAGGGGCGCACCGGTGTGGCTCAGTCAGTTGAGCATCCCACTCTTGATTTTGGCTCAGGTTATGATCCCAGAGTTGTGGGATCAAGTCCTGTGTCAGGCTCAGTGCTGAGCATGGAGCCTGCTTAAGACTCTCTCTCTCCCTCTCCTTCTGCCCCTCTGCCACTCATGCTCTTAAAAAAAAAAAAAAAAAAAAAAAAAAAAAAATCTGGTAGGAAAAAAAAAATTCCCAAATAGAAAAAAAAGAACAAAAATAGCTATGGGAAAGCAATGTTCTTTAAGATCTCTAGGAACCTCCACAAGACACTGGGAGACTATGTTGAAAATACACTTGCACTTTATAAATAGGACTTTACATAAATCCATCATAAGAAGCTAGAAATGGATCTGAAAGAAGAATTTGATATATTTTAAGAAGTCCGGAATATGTACCTGAAATACGAGACATCCTTGTAGAAAAGTAACATTGTTCCAAGTCTTCAAAATGAGCAGTAAGCCGTTTTCTTCTTGATGCTAACGTGCTGTTATACCAAGGCTGTTTCTTTGTCTAAAGTAGTAACAAGAATAGACACTTGTAACTTACAACAAATGATGGTCTTTTTCTGCACAAAATATCTAAATGATTGCATATTCAAAATTTTAACACATTAACGTAACTACAAATGGTAAATACTCATAGTTCTTAGACCATATTTTTCCATTTTTATTTTAAAATTCAAATAGGCCGAGAGTTTCTGGAGCCAGGGGGAGGAGTTGGGGGGGGGAAGAGGGGTCAGGTCCTACCTCTCAGCCCAGGCCTCCTGGGGAACCCTTGTACTACATAAGGGAGGGGGAATCTATCCACATACCTCAGGGAACATGGAGGTGCACGTGTGGGGATAGGGTCTGGGCAGACCAAAGGCTGGAGGGGAGGGAGTTCCGGGGATTACCAAAGGCTTAAGGATGGGGCTGTATGGGGAAGGAGTAGAAGGGGGCAAGTGGGAGGATCTCAGCCATGCTAGGTCCCAGGTCTGTAGAATACAGTTTGCTATAAAACTCCTACAGTCCAGCCAAAATGCAAATAGGCTCTAAAGGCCAATTTTACAAGAATGAAATAAGTATATTTCAACTCTCCAAGTTAAATGAAGATAGAATCCATTATAACTGCCATGCTAAATTTTAGAATCTTGAGAACTTTACTATGCAGAAATTGTTAGAAAATAATGTTCAAAAGAAAATTAATTACTTTCCCATCATCCCTATATTGCAGCTCTGTACTCTTCGAATAATAGAGACAGTCCTTGATTGTCAGAATATATATTTAAGTTAATGCTGATTATTAAATTAAGGAGCAGTAATATGTAATATGTATGTACAAGTCTGACACATACATTAGAAGATCCAGCCACATAAAGAGAGCAAATGTGAAATACACTGGCATATAAATCTATAAAAAACAAAAATCTATAACCCTAAATATATAATACTGCCTATACCATGTTAAATGAAAGGATAAGACAATTCTTTCCACTAATGGTTATTATCTATTATGCTTGAGGCACATAAACAGAGGAGACACATAACAAGAGTATGAGATGACATAAGTCCACCAACAACTGCAAATGTAACAAGAAGTAATAAGGTACTACCGTGAACACAACGCCCTAAAGTGAACTCCTGCTAAAACTAGATGGTAGGTAAAAATCATATTTTAAAGTGGTGCTTTCATCACAAGAAAGTTAAGACAATTTCTGAAGACATAACAGATATACAACCAAACAGGAAGCTGAACTCAGAGAGGTGATGTTAACCAACATATAATGGTGCAGAGGAGGGGAAAAACGAAAAGGACAACACTTACTTGGAGACAATTTCCTACAAAAGATAAAAACACTAAAACTGAGATTTAAAGACTGAAAAGAGAATTGAGAACTGGAAGATAAACCTAAAGGAATTAACCAGAATTAAGGATAAAAAATAAGAAGACAGATAATTTCAGAGGAAGGTTGAAACTGAGCACTTCAGAGACCCAGGAAACTGTAACAGACTGAAGAAGAAATATTCGAAGAACGCATGTTGACAATTTTCCAAAACTGAAAACAGACATGAATACAAAGAAATTATTCCTATCAGGTAGGATAATTTAAAAGAAATCCATAATTAGACACAGTAAGGCAAAACTGTGTTTTTGTCCAAAAATCAAAATGACTTTAAAATCAAACAGAAAAGATAACTCACGTGACAAGACAAAAAATTAACAGGGAAAATACTACTTAACAGCAATAAAAGAAGCTAGAGGAGTGAACTTTGGTTATCCTCAAAAAGATGAAAAAATAAGAACTCCAATCTAAAATTTGGATCCTGATAAAAGTATCCTGCAACAAAATGAGCAAAGTACTTTTTCATGTGTATGAAAACAAAAACTACTGCTTATAAGTCATTTCTTTAAAAAATCGTGAAGTTGGGTACTTAAAAAATGCAGTAACATAGGGGCGCCCGGGTGGCTCAGTCGGTTAAGCGTCTGACTTCAGCTCAGGTCATGATCTCATGGTCTCTGAGTTCGAGCCCCGCATCAGGCTCTGTGCTGACAGCTCAGAGCCTGGACCCTGCTTCAGATTCTGTGTCTCCCTCTCTCTCCGCCCCTCCCCTGCTCATGCTCTGTCTCTCTCTGTCTCAAAAATAAGTAAAAACATTTTTAAAAAATTAAAAAAAAAATACAGTACCATAAACTGGAAGGCCTGAGAAATAAAATGAAAAGGAGCAAGAAAATTTGTACCCAAATAAGTGATTTTAAATTTTGTTTATAACATTAATTTTAATATCAAAATCATAGGGCTTAATAAGACAGAATAAATACACTAAAAAATAGCATATAAATCAGAAGAGTGAAGAAAGTTTCAATTCAGAAGCACTTAATGTTGTTCAGGAAGGTAATTAAGATATGAAGTTTAATGAAAAGAATGTTCAACATTACTGATTATCAGGGAAATGCAAATCAAAACCACAATGAGATGTCCACTGTCAGAATGGCTAAAATCAAAAACACAAGTAACAACAAGTGTTGACAAGGATGTGGAGAAAAAGGAACCCTCCTGCGCTGCTGTTGAGAATGCAAACTGGTGCAGCCATTGTGAAAACGGAATGGAGGTTCCTGAGAAAATTAAAAATAGAACTACCATATGATCCAGTAATCCCACTACTGAGTATTTACCCAAAGAATATGAAAACACTAATTCAAAAAGATACATGCACCCTATGTTTACTGCAGTATTATTTACAATAGCCAAATTATGGAAGCAGCCCAAATGTCCATCAATAAATGAATAAAGAAGATGTGGTATGTACACACACACACACACACACACACACACACACACCCCAGAGTATTATTCAGCCATGAGAAAGAACGAAATCTTGCCGCTTTCAACAACATGGATGGATCTGGAGAGTATAATGCTGACTAAAATAAGTCAAAGAAAGACAAATATGATTTCATGCACATGTTGAATTTAGGAAACAAAACAAATGAACAAAGAAAAAAGGCACAAACTGCAAGACAGACTCTTAACTGTAGGGAACCAATGGCTACCAGAGGGGAGGCAGGTGGGAAGATACATAAAATAGGTGAAGGGTAGATTAAGACTACACTTATCACGATGAGGGGCACCTGGGTTAAGCTGGTTAAGTGTCCAACTTCAGCTCAGGTTATGATCTCATGGTGTGTGAATTCATGTCCCACATCAGGCTCTCTACTGTTTTCAGATCTCTGCCTGCTTCAGATCCTCAGTCTCCCTCTCTCTCTGCCCCTCCCCCGCTTGCACACCATCTCTCTATCTCTCCCTCTCTCTCAAAAAAATAAATAAACTTTAAAAAAAAGACTACACTTATCACATTGAGCACTGAGTAATGTATAGAATTGTTGAATTACTATATTGTACACCTGAAACTAATATAACATTGTATGTTAACTATGCTGGAATTAAAATTTTTAAAAATAGTAAGATTAAATTTAGACTCTTGTTTTAGAAACAGTATTAGTTTGGATCAATTTCAAGAATAACTACTAAAAGTATAATAAGAGAATAGGTAATGTTTAATACAGTACAGTGGTGGAAGAAGGAGGTCAAAATAGAAAAGAAAAACACAGAAAGTGAGACAAATAGCAAGCATTAAAAAGTAAAAAGGTGAGGGGCGCCTGGGTGGCTCAGTCTATTGAGTGTCTGACTTTGGCTCAGGTGATGATCTTATGGTTTGTGGGTTTAAGCTCCACATGAGCCTCTGTGCTGACAGCTCAGAGCCTGGGGTCTGTTTCAAGTTCTTTGTCTCCCTCTGTCTCTGCCCTCCCCTGCTCACATTCTGTCTCTCTTTCTCTTTCTCCCTCTCTCAAAACTAAATAAACATTTTTTAAAAAGTGAAATTATATCAGTAGTTGTAATAAATATAAATTAAAATACTCACTAGTTAGTGGCAGAAAGGGATGTTAGAATATAACTATGCTATTTGCCAAAGAAACACCAAAAACATAAATACAGTGAAAATTTGGAATAACATGAAAAATAATACACCAGACAAATTTTATCAAAGGAGAAAAAAACAGACTCAAAATGAAAATCATTAATGAGAATGGAAATGGCCACTGATAATGCAAAACTTTCAACTCAATAATTGTATACCCAGTACATACACAATAGTACAGTCTCAAAAATACATAAAGCAAAAATTCCTAGAAAAATTGACAAACCCACCTACACAGCAGATTAATCTCATCAATTCAACAGAGAAATAGACATGATCTAATTTCAAAGCTTAACTTAATATATATAGAACACTTATCAAATTAGGAACATACACTCTTCCTAAGCATACATGGAACATTTACCAAAACTGGCCATGTGCTGTATCACTGGATATGTTTATAATCTCAATAGGGCAGAATTTCTTAAACGAAACACAAAAAGCACTAACTAAAAGTTACAAATTCAGTGATACAAATTAAGCTTTTCTGTTGATCAACATCCATCATTAGAGACAAGAAGGTACAAACTATAAGATGATATTCCCAAACATTGTGGCAATACATTAGGGACAATTTATTACTACTTTGAATGAATAAATAGGTGTGTGTACACCAGTAAATAAACAGAAGACTGATATAAAAAAGAATGGGAAAAGACATGAAATACTATTTCATATAAAGGACAGAGTCAGAAAAATGCAAGTTAAAATCAAAATTAACTTCTATTTCTTACCCACTAAATTGGCAACCATTTAGGGGTTCAATAGATCAATTACTAACAAGGATGTGAAGAAAACAGAACTCATATACTTCTGAGGTAGGAAATTTAAATTGATAAAAAGACTATGGAAAACAATGTGACATTATCTCAAAATACAAAAGCCACTGATGTGTGTACCTGGTCACTCTCACTAACTCTCCTAGGTACAAAATCTAGGGAAACTCTTGCACCTTGAATCAGGAGACATGTATAAGATACCTTAATAGCAAAAAGAAAAACCCTACAAATATATCAAATGTATGTTAACTGGACAATTGATAAGTTGTAGTACATTAACAAAACAGAATATTATATATTAGTGATGATAAATCAACTACACCCATAAGCATCAGGAACTAATCTTAGCAAAAACAAATCTCAGAAAACTATGTATCATTTTTATAAAGTTCATATATGGTCAAACCAAATAATATAGAGATATATATATATTTATGGTAAAACAATTTGAAAAAGTCAACACTGACAAACACAAATATCAGAAAAGTGGTTAGGGGTGCCTGGGTGGCTCAACTGAGTCATGCCTCACAGTTCATGAGTTTGAGCCTCAATGTCAGGCTCTGTGCTGACAGCTCAGAGCCTGGAGCCTGTTTCAGATTCTGTGTCTCCCTCTCTCTCTGCCCCTCCCCCACTCATGCTCTGCCTCTCTCTCAAAAATAAATAAACATTAAAAAAATTTTTTTAATAAAAAAAAGAAAAGTGGTTAGCTCTGGACATGAGGCAGAGTGATGGAATTTGTTAGAAGCACATGGGTAACTTGAATGGTACCACTAATGTTCTAGTAATTAACATAACAGCTCAATCACAGAGTTTCTTTTAATGTAATTATGCCTCTAATTTACACATTCATGAAATATATTCCTTTTTATATGCCAACATAATTTTTATTAATTCTGAGGGGAAGAACTTAGATTTTTTAAAAAAGTGATCTGCTCTGGCTCAGTCGGTTAAGCATCTGTCTCAGGCTTGGGTCATAATCTAACAGTTCACAAGTTTGAGCCCCACAATGGGCTCTGCTGTCAGCAGGGAACCTGTTTCAGATCCTCTATCTCCCTCCCTCCCTCCCTCTCCCTCCCTCTCCCTCCCTCTCCCTCCCTCCCTCTCTCTTCCTCCCTCTCCCTCCCTCCCTCTCTCTCCATCCCTCTCCCTCCCTCCCTCTCTCTCTCTCTCTGCCCCTACACCCCCCTGCACCCTCCCTCTCTCTCTCAAAAATAAAGATTAAAAATTTTGTTAAATAAATAAAAAATAAAAAGTGATCTGCTCAATGAAAACACAGAAAAAAGATTTTAGTCTGAAACATGGGAATGATTACAATAACAGAAATCAAGAATATGACAAATAAAACAAACAAGCAGACAAAAACAGTCTGCTTTTTAGTTTTTACAGCAACTTATTTTTGACAATTATCTGGCTAATATTTACTCTTAGCTTTTCTTGAATTTATTTTTTCAGTGCAACTTTCTAACCCATTCAAAATTAGGCTGCTTCATAATTGTTGGTAAAAATACATCACTTAGCTCATTTTCATACACAAATTATTAAATTTATAAATAACATCAATATAAATGAACAGAAATATACTAATTGTGAGGAAATAGATGTTTGAGAATATGAAATGGTTGTAGATCATCTACAAGGCAAATCTTCAACGTTTTTTTATTTATTTTTGGGACAGAGAGAGACAGAGCATGAACGGGGGAGGGGCAGAGAGAGAGGGAGACACAGAATCGGAAACAGGCTCCAGGCTCCAAGCCATCAGCCCAGAGCCTGACGCGGGGCTCGAACTCACGGACCGCGAGATCGTGACCTGGCTGAAGTCGGACGCTTAACCGACTGCGCCACCCAGGCGCCCCTACAAGGCAAATCTTCAAAACATGTTCAGGATAAGCTCTCTATACGCAGGATATAAATATGGCTAAAAATCAAAAGGAAATGTTCATCACTTATGTTTATCTAGACTAACTCTAAATGAAAATGGCCACATTTACTAAACTACAAAATAATTAAATTTTACCACAGAAAAAAACAGAAGCATGAAAATATTTTATTTGGTCACTTTTTAAGTAAAAAAAATTCTCATAATGCTAAAAAGTTAATAGGCATGCTATTAACATAACAGAGCAAACTAAACTTGATGGCTATACAAAAATATCATTTAGTGTCAGCCTGTAAATTATAACCAATTACAAATTTTAATTTTTCCCTTTGCTTAGTCATTTTTTTTTCAACGTTTTTTATTTATTTTTGGGACAGAGAGAGACAGAGCATGAACGGGGGAGGGGCAGAGAGAGAGGGAGACACAGAATCGGAAACAGGCTCCAGGCTCCGAGCCATCAGCCCAGAGCCCGACGCGGGGCTCGAACTCACGGTCCGCGAGATCGTGACCTGGCTGAAGTCGGACGCCCAACCGACTGCGCCACCCAGGCGCCCCTGCTTATTCATTTTTAAGAGAGAGACAGAGACAGAGTGAGAGGAGTAGAGAGAGAAGGAGTCACAGAACTTGAAGCAGGCTCCAGGCTCTGAGCTGTCAGCACACAGCCCGATGCGGGGCTCGAATCCTCAAACTATGAGATCATGACCTGAGCCGAAAGAAGTTAGACGCTTAACCGCCTGAGCCACCCAGGCACCCCTAAAAATTATAAATTTAACAAAAACTCATTCCCAATGAGTGGAATTAAATTGAAAAGAGAATTACTTGAAATTGAATATTCCATTTCACATATGTAATATAAACTAATGGCCAAGAATACAAAAGAAATGAAATCTTCAAAAGATGAATAAAATCAATGTTTATACAATGAAAGAAATAATTGTTACCATAACAAATTTCCTTCTCGATTCCACCAAGAGAACCCTATTCTAAATGAAGTTGAAAGTGTTCTGTATTAATTTGCTTAATTGAAATTTGCCAAATTTTCATTATATAAATACCCTCCCTGGAATCTAATTTTGTAAATGAAACAATGCAGAATGAAAACCTAATTATTATTTATACAGTAAATAATCTTTATAAGATCAAGAGCCAAATGCAAAATAGTAAAACAATTATCAGTTAAACACACACACACTCCTTCATATAGATTTGAAGAATGGCTTGAAGGGAGAAAACCTGCATAATTTAGAACAATGGTTCTCAAAGTGCGGTCTCCATTTGTGGTCTTTAGGCTTCGGTGGGTCTCTGAGACCCTCTAAGGTATCTGTGAAGTCAAATCTCTACTCAAATAAAGGAAGATATCATATGCTGTCTTCACTGTGTTTATATATGACTTGTGAGGCAAAAGCAATAGTCAGTATAAAACTACTTTCCTGTTAGCACAAATCAAGGTAATGGCACCAATGCCACTAGCAAACACTACATTCTTTACCATTACTCATAACTTAAACAAAATGGACACAAACATTTCATAAGTTAGTTTCCCTCAAAGATACTCTACTTTTTTACTTTTCTCAAACTGCAGTACAACTAAAATATAATTATATTACTTTCAGGTATTCAATATAATGATTCAATGTGTGTATATAATGCAAAGTGATCACCACAATACCTCTATTTAACATCTGTCACTGTACATAATTACAATTTTTTTTCTTGTGATGAGGTTCAAGATCAACTTTTACATATGGAATACAGTATTATTAACCATAGGCACCATACTGTATGCTACATCCCCATGACTTACTTCTTTTATAACTGAAGGTTTGTACGTTTTGACCTTTTTCACCCATTTTGCCCATTCCACATCCATTGCCTCTGACAACCACCAATTTTGTTTTCTATATCTATTAGTTTATTATGTATTTATTGATGTATTTATTTTTAAAATTCCACATATAAGTAAGGTAGTATAGCACTTATATTTCTCTGACTTATTTCACTAAACATATAACTTTTATGTCTATCCATGTTGTAGCAAATGCCAAGATTTTCTTCTTTTTTATGATCTAATAACATACCATTGTGTATATATACACATGTTCTCTAACCATTCATCCATTAATGGACAGATACAGCAATAGACACGTTATGCACAATATATATACAACTATATAAATATTATGTCTTCTACACTGAGCAGCATGGATTAATCTCAGCTAGTCTGGAATGCCCACTTGGTTATCTCCAGACTCTTGCCTACATCATGAAATATATGCACTAAAGAAAAATAAACAATACTCTGTAACAATAAGTCAGTGGGTTGTTCTGGAGCGAAATGTATTAGTCTGTCAGCACTGTTTAGTAATAACAAATGAAGTTATGATTTGCACTTGGTTTCAGTGAAGCCCTTACAGGCTGGTCATATAAACCAGAATGCATTGCCTATGTGAGTAACTTAAAATAAGAGATCCTGACCACAAGCCAAGTTTGGATTTCCTGTTACTCGGGTGCTTGAGACACAAGCCAGTACTGGTTCTAAAGCTGGAGACAAAGCAGTTCCTGTGTGACCCCGTGTGGAAGGATAAAGACTGGACCTGGGGTCACTCATGATTTCAGGCAGGATATAAATATGGCTAAAAATCAAAAGGAAATGTTCATCACTTATGTTTATCTAGACTACCTCTAAATGAAAATGGCCACATTTACTAAACTACAAAATAATTAAATTTTACCACATTTATATCCACTCAATCAACTCATGATTTCAGGTCAGGTCAGAATCTCACAGTCTCTGAGTTGGAGCCCCACACTGGGCTATCTGCTGTCAGCATGGAGCCTGTTTCTCATCCTCTGTCCCCCCCTCTCTCTCCCCCCCCCCCCCCCCCCGCTTGTGCTCGCTCTCAAAGAAGAAAGAAGAAAGAGGAGGAGGAGGAGACCCAGGAGGAGGAGGAGGAGGAGGAGGAGACCGAGGAGGAGGAGATATAATGGAAAAATGGAGGAGGAGATATAATGGTCAAAATAACATGGAAACGAGCCTGCCCCTCTACCACTCTCACTCTCTCCTCTCAAAAATAAATAAATAAACTAAAAACAAAAAACAAAAAAA